>NC_050455.1:1318584-1415793 GCF_903995425.1 Onychomys torridus
TTTAAAGTAAGACAGCTTTTCAGAATACCTCCCAGCTCCAGAGGGCAGGAAAGCCACACATAGTTTAAAACTCTGCTGCATTACTTTTTTTTTTTTTCTTCTTGGAGAAAGGGTTTCTCTGTGTAGCTTTGCACCTTTCCTGGAACTCACTTGGTAGTCCAGGCTGGCCTCGAACTCAAAGAGATCCACCTGGTTCTGCCTCCCAAGTGCTGGGATTAAAGGCGTGCGCCATCACCGCCCAGCTGCATTACTTTTTAAAGTAAATTTGTGGGCTAAGATATAACTCCATAGGGAATTCCATGCTAACATGTGCCCAGCCCAGAGTTCAATCCCTACCCCCTGTTAATATTCTGACCCAACCCTTGGGGCCGCTCTGCATCCTGATATAGAAACCTTTTCTTAAGGAAAAACTGCCCCCCTCTCTCCACTCCCAATCTTCTCTTTGTCTCTCTATTATAATAAACCATTTCTGCCGGATGCAGCCTCTGGGTTGTGAATGTCCACCTGCCACCCTGATGCCATGCCTGCATGGAGTGGGTCACCCTCTAGCCCACCGTTGCATCTGTCCAGCATGTCAGCATGTTTCCCTACATGCTCGGGATACCCTCGGGGGTCCTCGGGGGTCCCCCTCCCCAATTCAGAACACACCCCCACAGTAAATAAATACATTTATTTATTATTATACAAAAATAAATAAATTTAACTTTGTTCATTCTATTTGGCCTTGGTCCAAAAGGGGTTGCTTTTACCCCAGCACACTCACATTTTTGCTGGGCATTATGGAAGGACTTGCTTCTCTCTCTCTCTCTCTCTCTCTGTCTCTGAATCCTAACACCCTTCACAGCCCTCTCTCTCTCCATTTCTACCCCCATGAATCCAGCTGGGGCCTAATCAACTCACAGGGCTCTTGGTATAATGCTTGGCACACAGGATGCACATGTTGCAAAAGCAGGAGGCTGCTACTCTGTTACTGAGGGCTGGTAATGATTCCACACTCATACCTATGCTATTCGCTACCACTAAGACCATATCTTCAATCGATGCTTGGTGCTTGACCCCTAGAAAGCATCATTTAGGTAGCATAGAAGGGACTCTGATCTAAAACAAACAAACAAACAAGCAAACAAACAAACAAAACCTGTCTCTGCTGAGAGTGCTGGCTCAAGCCTGTCGTCCCTGTCCTTGGGAGGCTAAAATGAGAGGATTTCTCTCAGTGCCAGGCTAGCCTTAAACTACTGAGTGAGATGCTGTCTCAAAGGGCAAACAACAACAACAACAACAACAACAACAACAACAACATTCCCAAATCACCACCGCCACCACCACTGCCCCCTCAAGTGATAAACTCAAACACGTTTTTAAAATTCTATCTGTAATTCTAGTGTGTATTGTGTGTCAGGATTACCAGGCATTCATTTTTTTCGAAGTACTGATGTTCTTTTGTTTCCAACTATGAGCACCTCCCCTCTTCCATTCCTGGAAACCCTCCAGAAGCAGAGGTTGGCAAGGCCAACGTATTAAAGGCTTGGCCTCTAAGGGGTGCTACTGGGGTGAGTTGTGATTTTTTTTTCTCTTTTCTTGGCTTGCAGCTTGTTAGTGGGAGGTCTTTGGGTCATTGGGATGTGAACTATTGGACCCTGACTTCTTTATTCTGCCTTTCGCTTCTTGGCTATAAGATGAACAATTTTGCTCTGCCATTTGCTAACTATGAAGTGCTGTCTTGCCCCAAGACAATGATCACAGACTAAAGACTTTCAAATCTGTGAGGCAAAAACAAACCACCAAACCTTTTCTCTCTATAACTTCTTTGTTTCCAGCACTTTGTTACAGTTGCGCGAAGCTAGCTAAAACAGCCTCTTCTACCGTGAGCTGAATGAGTGATGCTCTGTGAGCTGATCTATAGCTACAGGAAGACAAATCACTGCTCATAGAATAGTTGAGTCGGAAATGGGAGGTTTTCTTCCTTCCTTCCTTTCTTCTTGGTCTTTCAAGACAGGGTTTCAGGCTATGCGGCGGTGGTGGCGCACGCCTGTAATCCCAGCACTCGGGAGGCAGAGGCAGGCGGATCTCTGTGAGTTCGAGGCCAGCCTGGGCCACACAGTGAGTTCCAGGACAGCCAGGACTATTACATTGAGAAAACTTGTCTTGAAAGAAACAAAACAAAAATACAGGGTTTCTCTGAGTAGTCCTGACTGTCCTAGAACTCACTCTGTGGGCAAAGGCTGGCCTAGAACTCAGATCTGCCTGCTCTGCCTCCTGAGTTCTGAAATTAAAGGTGTGTGCCACCATGCCTGCCTGGGAGGGTTTCACTGATTAGTGTAACACAGTATGTGCTTTGATCCAAGCACTCCACTAAATCATTTCATACATCGTTGCGGTGTGCTATATTATTATTCCCATTAGACAGATTAGGAAAGTTGAAGATCAGAGAATATAAGTGATGCATTCAAGTTGAAACTAGCATTCTTTCTGTCTCTGGCCTCTGCTGCCCTCTCCTCTTTCTTTCAATAAGGCCTCACTGTATAGCTCACACTGGTCTGAAACTTGCTCTGTATCTCAGATTGACCTCAAGCTCACAATCTTCCTGCCTCTACCTCCCATTGCTAGGATTGCAGATGTCCACCACCCTGCCTGGGTGAAGCAAGAGCCTAATCCCTTTCTGTGGGTCTTGGCACTCACTCCCAGCTCCTCGAGAAAGCCTATAGATACATGGTACCTGCTACAATAGGCACTCAATACATAGCTGACAGAAAGAACAAATCAAACCGACAACAGCCCAGACTTAGACATACTGAACGTCCCTAGAGAGGAGGCAAATACGAAAATAGGACCCAGGCTGAGTTGTGTGGAACATGGGCTGCGATTATGGAGGGTCCTCTTGCCATGTGCTGTGTTTGGATGATGAAGTTTTTGTGTTAGGTAGTGTGATGTGGAGGGAGGCAGGCCCTCAATACAGCAGGAAACACAGGGGATAGAGACAGATAAACTGGCACTCCCTAGGGTGTAGGTGTAGAGTTTTCCTGTCTGGTCCACAGTCTGGACAAATCTCTCTTACCCGCCAGTCCCACAGTCGCTCAGACCCAACAACCAAGAAAGCACACAGAGACTTATATTGTTTACAAACTGTATGGCCGTGGCAGGCTTCTTGTTATCTAGTTCTTCTATCTTAAATTAACTCTTTTCTATTAATCTATACTTTGCCACATTTCCTAACAGTTCTAACCTCCCAACAGCATCTCCAGATGAAGACTAAGTACTTAAGGACAGGAGCCTATGAGGAAATTCTCATTCAGACCACCACGGGTGAGACTGCCATGAGCATCAGGGCTCAAGGGCTCTTCCTCAGGTCTTTCCAAAGCCCACCACAGCCTTGGAATCTCAGGCACTGGATTCACTTTTGAAACTACACAGTGTATTGATGAGTGTAAGATTGTCACATCTCCTAACCCAGAATCATCACCTTGCCTCAGTATTTTATTTTATCACTTGGCTTGTTTTGTTCATGTAAATTTCTTAATTTCTTTCTTTCTTTCTTTTTTTTCCTTGACACAGCCCTGACTGACCTGGAGCTACTGCTGCCCTCTTAATTGTAGTGATCTTGTCTTTGTCTCCCAAAGGCTGTGGTTACAAAATCCTTTCTGGAGGGTGAGGAAAGCAAAACTGAACATATTGGATGGTGTAATCCAGGCATTTGGAGATGGAAACAAGAGAATCAGGAATTCAAGATCATCCTCAGCTATAGGGCAAACTCAATACTCCACTGAGTCATGTCTTAAAAAATAAAATGAACCCAAATACAAAGCAAATAATGTTAAACATGATGGTGTTGCATAGTTAAGGGTGTGTAGTGAAGTGATGGGAAGTATTCATTCCACTTGTTACACACCTCCAATGTGGCTGTTCAAGAGAAGTTGCTAGTTGAGCCTGGGACCTCATGCATGATAGATAAGCACTCTACCAACTAGGCTACAACCTCAGTCCTAGATATAAATACAGCAAAACCTATTTTTACAATTATTTATTGTGTATGTGTGTGTGTGTGTGTTTATATATATATAAAATGTATGTATGCACACATGTTGGGAGGCACATGCATGTGTAAGTTAGAGAGCAATTTACAGGACAGCTTAAATATGTGTGGTGGTATCGTGTTCCCCAAAATACTATGCACCCTAATAAATTTATCTGGGGTCAGAGAACAGACAGCCACTAGATATAGAGATTAGAAAATGGTGGCACCCATGCCTTTAATTCTAGCATTCCAGAGGCAGAAATACCTCTGGATCTCTGTGAGTTCAAGGGCACATTAGAAACAGCCAGGCATGGTGACACATGCCTTTAATCCCAGAAATCCAGCCTTTAATCCCAGGGAGTGACGGCAGAAAGTAGAAAGATTATATAAGGCGTGAAGACCAGAAACTAGAAGCATTTGGCTGGTTAAGCTTTTAGGCTTTGGAGCAGCACAGTTCAGCTGAGATCCATTCTGGATGAGGACTCAGAATCTTCCAGTCTGAGGAAACAAGACCAGTTGAGGAACTGGCAAGGTGAGGTAACTGTGGCTTGTTCTGCTTCTCTGATCATCCAGCATTCACCCCAATAACTGGCCTCAGGTTTGATTTCATTAATAAGACCTTCTAAGATTCCTGCTACAAATATGGAGTCACCATCCTAAAGAGTAGTCTGGAGTGATGGCTCAGGGTTCCAGAAGAGCCAGCTTCAGTGCCCAGCACCCACAGCAGGGGATACAACCATCAGCAACTGTACATGTTTACACAGGCACATTGAAAAAATAAATTGTAAAAAAAGGAAAAGGGAAACAAAGACTCGTTCCCTAGAGGTTAACTTGCTTTGTTATTTACCTCCTGGGTGGAAAGAGCTGAGTTCATTTGCAAACATGTCTGAGAATACAGGTCTCTCCCCCAGCCTCCACACAACACACAACATCCCTGAGGCCAGGTATTTCCCACGGAATTCCCCCAGCTCTAAAACTCCATGACTATTCTGAGGGGGTGTTCTGCAGGAGGGCATCTTGGGACTCAGCGTTGGCACTCACTGCATGTCCAGTGGGAGAGGGCAGAAGTGGGGAAATTTTATTGTCATCTGCTTCTCAGAGGTGATTGTGAAAACCTTTTTAATTGATGTAGGAAATGACATGCTACATTCCTAGTTCTGATAGCTCATCATGTAAATAGAACTTTACTTGAAAATATAGGGGCACGAAGACTTTTGTTTTTCCATGGAGTCATTTGAATTAATTGAATTTTAAAAATATTATACATAGTTTAAGCGTAAGGCAGGGTGTCTTGATGTATATGCATATAGTTTTCATAGTTACTACAACTGAGTGGGTTAATATGTCATCTTACAAAATTACTCTTTTATTTTTATTTTTTTTATTTTTTTATTTTTTGAGACAGGGTTTGCGCCTGTCCTGGAACTCGCTTTGGAGACCAGGCTGGCCTCAAACTCACAAAGATCCACCTAGCTCTGCCTCCCGAGTGCTGGGATTAAAGGTGTGCGCCACCACCACCAAGCACAAAATTACTTTTTAAAGCATCATTTAGTAGCCAAGTGTAGCTAGGACTCAGGGACTCAGACAGGCTTGCTGCAAATTCAAGGCAGCCTGAGCTACATAGCACCAGCCTTGTCAGAGATACACAGCAAGAGCCTGTCTCAAAAAGTCCAAAGAAAAGCAACCAAAACCCAAGCCAAACCAAACCAATAAAAACAAGATCCCAAACAACAACAACAGAAACAAAAATCAGGGCTGGCAAGATAGTCATCAGTGAAAAAGAGCTGCAGGCCTTGAGACTTGCATTCCATCCCTAGAACTCAAGATGGAAAGAGAGAATGGATTCCTCAGAGTGGCCTCTGGACACTCTGTGGCACATGTTTGCATCCGTGCTCACATGTTCATTATACACAGTTATGTCATCATCATACATACACACAAATAATAAGTAAGACAAATTTTAAAAATTAAAAAAATAAACCACTCCTGTGGTGGTTTGAAAGAAAATGGCCCCCAAAGGTAGTGGCACTATTAGGAGGTGTGGCTTTGTCGGGTTAGGTGTGGGCTTGTTGGAGAAAGTGTGTCACTGTGGGGCTGGACTTTGAGGTCTCCTTTGCTCAAGCTACTTCGAGTGTTCAGTACTTCCTGTTGCCCGTATATCAACATGTAGCAGCTCGTGAGTTGGAGGCCAGCTTGGGATACAGAGTGAGTTCCAGGACAGGCTCCAAAGCTATACAGAGAAACCCTGTCTCGAAACCCTCCACCCCACCCCCAAAAAAGAAAATGAATTCAACATGTAGCAGCTCCTTCTCCAGCACCATGTCTGCCTGCATGCTACTATGTTCCACCATGATGATAATGGGCTGAACCTCTAAACTGTAGGCCAACCACCACAATTAAATGTTTTCCTTAAAAGGTGCTGTAATCATTGTGACTCTTCACAGCAATAATACCCTAAGACAACTCCCCAAACAAACAAACAACTCCTCTGAATGAACAAAACCCCCACGCCATTTTTAAGGCTTGGAAGACCCATCAAATTCGTTTATCTCCTTTTTTATTTGAAGGGTTGTAGACTGTAGGGAAAGACAAGGACTAGAGCCGGGAACCTTGATCTTTGATGGCTGTGACTGCTGAGCCCTGCCTGGACAGAGAGACTCCTATAACCGGTGAGGAGTGGAGCTTTTGTTGGCTCAAAGTCAGTCAGGCATGCTAGCACAAGGGATCTGAAGCAGCCAGTGGTGATGGGAAACAGGGCACTAGAGCAAAAAGCAAGGCAGCCAGAGGGATCAGACTTGAGCTGAAAGGAGAAATCTCACATACCCCTCTCAAGATACCTATACTTCTCTTTATGATGAGGGTAGAGAGAAAACCAGAGCCCACAACCCCCAAATTCTTTACAAGGGCCCCTCTGGAGTTTTCTGTGCATGCAGATGTCAAAGCTGAAGGTCTCTGGGTTTAAAGCATCTTTTCCTCCAGTCATTTCCTCACCCCAGGTACTCTCCAGAGGTCCGGGAGTGTTCCCAGAGGACCCAAGGAAGCCAGGTCCCCATCTTTACCCCCAGTACAGCACTTGCAGGGAGTCTAACAGGCCTGCACTTCAGGGTTTGAAGAGGCCTCTTTTCCCGCCACTGTTGCTAGGGCTGGCGCTGCCTCCAAGGCTGTTATCCGGAAGAGGACAGTTTAAACAGGTCTTATCATTGTGTATTCAATCAAGGTTTATGGGGGCTGATAAGGATGTCACCTAGAGCTTCACATGTTCACAGAAACTCTATTCCCTCGTGGGGTATAATGCAAAGGTGTCTGTTTTCATTTTGTTTTAAACAGAAAATTTTGGAATAAATACATTTTGTTAACTATGGTACATGCAGACAAGCCATCAGTGTGATCAAGTCCACATATGGCGTAGGAAGGTCCTTCTGGCCGTTCTGGGTACAGGGCCTAGGCCTTTAGCCTCGCTAGCAGTACAGCTCTGTCTCTAACATCATGAGTTATCACAATTGCTTGTTTAATAACTCAGCGCCAACCCTACCCTCGGCTTAGGCATGGCAATAAGCTGTTGTGTGCTTTTAATTTTGTGTTCTTTTATGTTATTGAGTCATTAGAAAAAAACACGTTTGCTTTCATCTTTAATTTTAATAAAAGTCTTCTAACTAAACATGTTTGATATATTCCCTCTTCTATTAGGAAAAAAATGTTTCCTTTATGAAACTGTATTTGTGTATTTGCAAGTAGAGCTGCAGCCAGCCAAGATAACAGGGACGTGACAGAAGGCCCCGAGCTGAGGACCTGTGTGTCCTGTAATTGACCATGGGTCTGCTCTATCCATGCTGGCCTACATCTTCCACACAAAACTGCCATTCTGTCTGGGCAGTCAGTGGTATATGCCTGTAGTCCCAGGGACTTGGGAGGCTGAACACCACACAAACTCAGGAGTTTAGGACAAGAATGGGCAGCACAATTAATTGGTATGAGAGAAAAATTTATTTATTTATTTTAAAGATTATTTATTATGTATACAGTGTTCTGTCTGCATTTCTGCCTGCACACCAGAAGAGGGCGCCAGATCTCATTGTGGATGGTTGTGAGTCACCATGTGGTTGCTGGGAATTGAACTCAGGACCCCTGAGCAATCAGTGCTCTTAACCTCTGAGCCATCTCTCCAGCCCGAAAAATTTATTTTTATCATTTTTAAATTTTAGTATTTATGTTTGTCTCTGTGTGGTATGTGCATATGAGTGTAAGTACCTATAGAGTCCAGAAGGGGGCACCAGATGCCCTGGAGCTGGAGTTACAGGTGGTTGTGAACCGCTGGAGGTGGACCCTTTGGAAGAGCAGTGCATGTTCTTTGCCACTGAGCCACCTCTCCAGTGCCATATCACTAACATTTTTGATGAAGGACTGCCATGTGCACTGAAGAAAGTAATTCATACGAGTTAGATTCCGAATATCAAAGTTTTAGGAATTCCTTATTCAACATATTCCAGTCTTTTTTATGTATGAAAAGAACATTAAAAACAAACAAGTGAAACCTAACCTTCCCACATAAGCCTGAATGTACTTGCAAAGCTACAATGCAAATGTTACGTGAGAACCTGGGGCTGTAGCATGTGGCAGAGTGCTTGCGAGGCATGAACAGAGCCTTGGATTGGAGCCACATCAGCCAGATGTGCTGACACACATGTGTAAGCCCAGCATTCAGGAGGTAGAGGTAGGAGGATCAAAACTTCATGAGACCCTGTTTCAAAACAACAACAATAACAAAAATGTTGGGACTTAGAAAGATTGCTCATTGGTTAAGAGCTCTTCCAGAGGCCTCAGCACCTGACTGGTGATGCACAGCTACCTGTGACTCCAGTTCCTGGGGACATTATTCCTCTTCTGGCCTTTGCAGATACCAGACATGCATGTGGATATGTGCAGGTATGTGTATACATAAAATTACAATGATTTTAAAGTCACATGAGTGGAAAGCGTTGTCCCATTAGTTGGTGGCAAGGAAGAACGGTTTCGGCTTTGATGAGGTGGCTTTCCCCATGTAAAGCTCAATAGCAGAAGGTTGGCCCTGCCACATCCTCAGCAAGAACAGTAGAAGACTTTTCTCATTTCACCTTCCTCTCCTCACTCACCCTGTCCTCACTTCTAGTATCTTGTTCACATACACAGGTAAGTATCTTTTGGTGGTTTTAGATACAGCAAACATCTTCTCCCACCTTCTGTTTCTTTTAACTTCGTCTAAATTAATCCTTTGATGAACAGAAATTGCTGATTTCAATGTACTTAAATTGAGTTTGGTCTTTTTTAAAAGTCTGTTTTAAGTAACTCTCTGGTTCTTTTGATGTCAACGTCTTAGCATTTGCAGAGATCTAGCTGTGAAGTCCCTTTCTGTCCCCATGGTCAGTTTGCCTATTTGTGAATACACTACTGTGGCATTTTTATTGTTCTTGTTTTTACATATATCTCAGTATATGTCACTAAGGTGAGTTTCCTTTCTCAGTCCTTTATAAAGTCCATTAGCTGCTTCTGTTTTGTATATAAATCTTAGAATGAGCTTATTGGATTCATTGGAGTTATTGAACTTGAACTTTGCTTTGAACATCCTTTGAATTAACGAATTCTTCATTTAGCTACTTCTTAGGCATTTTATATTTGTGTTGTTACTTGAGGAGCACCCTGGTTTTCTAGTGTATTTTCTAGATGGCTGTGGTTGCTCTGGAGCAGAGACTGTGACTGTTGTTCGTATGAGGGGCCAGGCTGCTCAATTAAAGCTTGCAACCACAGGAGGTCTCTCCCCTCTTCCTTCTGTTCCTTCTTTTCCTGTTCTTCCTCTCTCCTCCTTGCTCATCTTCCTCCTCCTTCAGTCAGTCCTTCTCAACCCTTTAATGAAGGTCAAAACCATTCCTGATTGGTGGGTCTTATAAAAACATTCCTTAAGACTTGGCTCAAGACCTATTTCTTCATTCCTCTTATGGAAAAATCATATTAATTTTATAAGTTGTTCTTTTATTCTGTGACTTCACTGAGTAGTTTATTGGGTTTTTTTTCTTATTTAGTGGTTTACTTGAGTTTGCTGCTTTTTCTACAAAATGTTCTACAAGATGCAAATAATGTAATTTTTATCTTCTCCTTTAATTCTTTTTTTAAAAAAGATTTATTTATGTACTTATTATGAATACAGTGTTCTGGCTGCACATATGCCTATGGGCCAGAAGAGGGCACCAGATATCATTACAGATGGTTGTGAGTCACCATGTGGTTGCTGAGAATTGAACTCCGGACCTCTGGAAGAGCAGCCAGTGCTCTTAACCTCTGAGCCGTCTCTCCAGCCCTCCCCTGTAATTCTTACCTTTCTTTCTTTTTTATTACGTATTTGTATATGCATGTATGGTGTGTATGTGGAGGCACCTGCATTACAGTATGCATATGAAGGTCAGGGGACAACTCTGTGGAGTCTGTCCTCCCCTTCTAACTTTGAGTTTCTGACAATGTGGCTCAGGATGGTCTCGCACATGCTCCTCTTGACTTCGCCTCCCCAGGGAATATAGGAACGAGCTACCTGTCCAGCTTAAAGCTTCTTTTCTAAATGTAATAAATGTTTTAAAGGTTCTGGAGTATTACCTTTGCGATTTTAGGACATTTTTCTTCTATTCTTTGCTAGGAATTTTGGGAGGAAGGTGTTATCCAAAATGTTTTTTTCATCATTTGAGGTGATATATTCTTGTCTATTAGTGAGTTGAATTAATTGGTCTAATGATCACATATTGAACTACCCTTGCTTTCTGAAATAAATCTTATTTGATCAGGATTCAGTTACTGTTTTGAGATTTTTACATCTACATTCATGAGTGGAAGTGGCCTGTAATTTTCTTTTCTTCTTATGTTCTTATCTGATTTCAGAATCAAGATGACACAGTATCATAAAATAAACTGAGAGCTCTGTCGTTTTGTTGTTCAAGCTCTCCCTGTGCAGCTGAAGCTGGCATTGAAATGATTATCATCCTGCCCAGCCCTCAGTGCTAGGATTACAGTGTGGCCCTCATCTTTTCTATTATCTGAGAAAACCTGTGTAACAATTAATTTTGAAAATATCTCTTGAAATTTGGTAGACTAGATCAACCAAAGTCAAGATTTTTAGTTAAAGTTTTTATGAGTATCCTTTAATATTTATTGACTTATTCAAATTTTACTTGTACTTACTTTTTTTTTGGGTGGGGGCTTTGAGACAGGGTTTCTCTGTGTAGCTTTGCACCTTTCCTGGAACTCATTTGGTAGACCAGGCTGGCCTCGAACTCACAGAGATCCGCCTGGCTCTGCCTCCCGAGTGCTGGGATTAAAGGCGTGCGCCACCACCGCTCAGCTACTTGTACTTACTTTATAATTCTTTTCTAGAAAGTTATCCATTTCATTTTGCCCATAAAGTTTATTAAGGTATAGCCACTAATGATCCTATGATTATTTTCTAATCTATTACATCCATATGTATATATATTGTATTTGTATATTATATCTATATATTATCTATATTATATTTATATTATCACTTTTGAATCTATATTTTATTCACTTGATTATTTCCCCTTTTTTCTTTCATCAACCTTGCAAGAAACATGCAAGTTTTAAAAGAAAATACCCCTAGATGGGGCTGTCAAGATGAATCTGAGCACCCCGTCCCAGCTGCCAGTGGGCAGAAACTCATTGAAGAGGATGATGAGTGCTGACTTCGTACTTCCTCCATGAAATGCGTGGCTGCAGAAGGAGCTGCTGCCAATCTGTGAAGAGTGGAAGGACTCTGTGGGCTGAATCAGTGGCAGGAACAACAGACATGGTGGAAGTCCTGAGGCGTGGCAAAGTGTGCCTGTTGTTGGGTTGGGGACATTCTTGTTGGGGACCAAGGAGAGCTGGATGGAGGAGGCATCTGTTCATGGATGCATTGGGATGCCGGTCTCAGTGCTCTCACCCAGATTATCATAAAAAGGAGAGAAGCCATTCCTGGACTAACAGACAGATAGTGCTGTGCTTTGGTGGCCCCAAAGAGCTTGCAGAATCTGAAAACTTTTCAGTCTTTCTAAATATCGTGTCTGCCAACGTGTGTGAGAAAGCCCTTAAACAAAGAAGATAAGAAGCCCAGGGCCAAAGTCCCCAAGATTCAGTGACTTGTTCCCCCAGCTGTCCTGAAACACTGTAGCTGGAGAGTTTCTCTCCAGCTTCTGCCAAGCCCCACAGTCTGTATGGCAGTGGCAGGCTTCTTGTTATCTACTTCTTCTATCTTAAATTAACCTATTTCTATTAATCTATACTTTGCCACATGGCTCGTGACTTACTGGTACCTTACATCTTCCTTGTCATGGCAGCGGCTGGCAGTGTCTCTCTACCTTCGCTTTCCACTTCCCAGAATTCTCCTCTCTCCTTGTCCTGCCTATACTTCCTGCCTGGCTACTTGGCCAATCAGTGTTTTATTTATTAACCAATCAGAGCAACACATTTGACATACAGAACATCCCACAGCAAAACACAAATGCTTTAAAGAAATAATCTAAGAAAAATGAGGAGGCTGAAGAACATGATAAACTTTTGGCTAAGAGAATGAAGGATGCCCCAAAAGGGGAGGGGGGATGGAAATAAAAATAAAATGAAATAAAAAAATTTCTAATGAGCTGGGTGGTGGTGGTGCATGCCTTTAATCCCAGCACTCGGGAGGCAGAGCCAGGTGGATCTCTGTGAGTTCCAGACCAGCCTGGGCTACCGAGTGAGTTCCAGGAAAGGCACAAAGCTACACAGAGAAACCCTGTCTCGAAAAACAAACAAACAAAATTCTAATGAATTTGCTTGAAAATATGAATTTCCTTCTAACATTTTTTTCTTTTATTTTCTTTTTTGGGTTTTTTTTTTTTTTGAGACAGGGTTTCTCTATGTAGCTCTGGGTGTGTGAAACTCATGCTGGCCTCGAACTCACAGAAATCCGCCTGCCTCTGCTTCCTGAGTGCTGGGATTAAAGGTGTGTGCCATCACCACTGGGCTTGACAATTCTTAAATGATACACTAATCTGGATATGTAGCGCTTCATTAATAGTTCATCTTAAATACCTGTCAATTTTCTTTGTAAAATCTATTCTTATTACTATTGTGTGTGTGTGTGTGTAGGTGGGTGCAAGGAGGCATGTGTGTAGCTAGAGAACAACTTTTGAGAGCTGGTTCTTTTGTCCCATGATGTGTGTATGAAGTCAAAAAACAACTCTCAGGGGTCCATTCTTTCCTCCCAACACCTGGGTTCAGGGATTCGGCCTTAGTAGCAAGTGCCTTTACGTGCCAAGCCATCTTACCCCCCAATTAGAACTATTTAAAAATGTTATTTAATCTTCCAATATTGTGTTATATGCTTTCAGATATTTTAAAATAACTACTTTTATTTCTAGTTTCTGAATTCATTATTTTGTAGTTGGAGACAGAATTTATTGAAGTTTATCGTCTGAGAAAATGGTCTTTGTAAACGTCTTGCATGTTCTTGAAGAAAATCTTTGGTGACCATAGAATTCTGTATACTTTCCACAATTTAGATGCTATCTATATTGTTCCAATTTTACTTCTTATTTTATTTTGTGTTTCATCTATTGCTTTCAGAAAATAAAACTGTTAAAATGTCCAGCCTTAATGGCTAATTTGTCTGTATTTCTTCAGCATCTGATCAGTTACTGCTGTGTTTATCGTGACACTGTGTTGTTAGGTGTGTAGACTTTTGAATATTCTCTTCTTTTCACTCCCCACACCAATATACTATTTTCCCCTTTTCTGTTATTTTTGTCTTAAATTGGGACTCTTATTGGACATTGACATATTTTCTGCTCTTTAATCCTTTTTTAGAGTTGTCTTTAATGTGGCTTCATTCACTGCCCCTACTGAGTGTTTCTTCATCGAATTCTGCTAGTTTTCTTTTTATTATTTTCTATCTACTGTATTCCTTACTTCAATTTTTATGTTTCATACTTAACTTTTACACTTTCCGCATTGTTTTTAATTTATGGTTTTTTGGTTTGGACCCCCATCTCCTTGTGTGCATGTTGATGTTCATTAAGAGTTCTTGGTCCATCTGCTTCAGTTTTGCTTTGGATGGTGTTGATCTTGAGTTTACTGTTCGTCTGCAAGGGACATTCTCTCAAGGGACATGCTCAAGGGTCTGGTTACTTGTGCCAGTGAATTCATTCCACATAGGACAGCAGCTGCTCTTTCTGGTGCATATCTCAGGCAGAATAAACGGCCCAAGGCCCTCTGTGTGAGCATTGTGGGAGGACATGAGCTTCAGTGCAGAGTGAAGCAGGTATCACAGAACTTCTGGTGAGGCCTTTTCCAGGAATGGCCTCACCAGGCAGCTCTACTTCAGGGATTCTTTAAATACTTGGAAATAAGCAACACTGGGTGAGATCACTTCCTTAGACACCCAGATTCTGGCCTTTGGAGGCTGGAGAGAGGGGAAATGGAGGAAGAAAGGAGAGAGGAAAGTAGGGAAGAAGGGAGGGAGGGAGGGAGAGAGAGAAAAGTGTGTGTAGCATGAATTATTAGAAGGTCTTGTTAATAAAAACAAACCTGAGGCCAGGTATTGGGGTGAAGGCTGGAAGATCAGAGACACAGAACAAGCCACAGTTACCTCACCTCACCAGTTCTTCAGCTGATCCTGTTTCCTCAGACTGGAAGCATCTGAGTCCTCATCCGAATGGATCTCAGCTGAACTGTGCTGCTCCAAAGCCTAAAAGCTTAACCAGCCTAGTTCCTGGTCCTCACGCCTTATATACTTTTCTGCCATCACTTCCTGGGATTAAAGGCGTGTGTCACCATGCCTGGCTGTTTCCAGTGTGGTTTTGAACTCACAAAGATCCAGAAGGATCTCTGCCTCTGAAATGCTAGGATTAAAGGTGTGTGTGCCACTATTTTCTGGCCTCTCAGTCTATCTAGTGGCTGTTCTGTCCTCTGACCCCAGATAAGTTTATTAGGATGCACAATATATTGGGGGACACAATATATTACACACACAGAGCAGGGGGCATTGTGAACCCAGGCACGCTTTAATTTCAGGACTATGAAAAACACACAAAATTTGCCACTAATTTATAGCCTTTGTGGATTACCAATTTTTTTTTTCCAGAGCTGAGGACTGAACCCAGGGCCTTGGGCTTGCTAGGCAAGCGCTCTATCACTGAGCTAAATCCCCAACCCTGGATTACCAATTTTTAACTTTTTCCCAGTTTGTCATTATTTACTTATTTATTGTAAGGATCAGAGTTGGGATCCCAGCACCTGTTGTGGAATATTCCTTTACACTGAGTGAAGATATGTCACTATAACTGGTTTAATAAAAGCTTAATGGCCAGTAGCTAGGCAGGTATTTTGGGGGCAGAGAGGACGCTGGGAAGAAGGCGGAGTTGCCCGCCAGAGGGAGAAGCCAGCTGGACAAGGAACAAGTCAGACACACAAAATAGGAGGTAAAAGCCACACAGCAGGACATATAGATTAATAAAAATATGGGTTAATTTAATTTATAAGAACTAATTAGAAACAAGCCTAAGCTGTTGGCTGAGCTTTCATAATTAAGAAGTCTATGTGTTGTTATTTGGGAGCTGGCTGGTGGGACAGAAAAAGTCCAACTATAAGCACCCATTTAACACGCAAGCTAGATGTCCCTGAGCCCTGAGAAGGACGGAAGCAGGAGGCCCAGTGGGGCTCTCTGGCCTCCAGCCTAGCACCAGATCATGCTTCAAGAGGAATAGACAGAGCGATGGAGAGGACTCCTGATCCCACCTGTAATGGAGAGGCCAGAATACGTTGGCTGTATGTGTGTGGGGATGTGGATGTGCCACATATACATTTGGAGCCAGAGGACTGCCTGTGGGAATCAGTTCTCTCCTTCTACCGTGTGGGTCCCAGGAATCAAGGTCTTATCTATTGCCTTGGTATTAAGCACCTTCATCTATGAAGCCACCTCCATAAGAGCAGCATGTTCTTTTAACTGCTGATTCATCTCTTCAGCATCAAATGAATTTATTATTGCTCTAAGTAAATAATCTTAACCTCGATTATTTTTCTAGTTCTAACTGTCATAGATTTTGTTTGGGTGGTAGATAAGTGCATAAACTTTTTTTTTTTTTTTTTTGAGACAGGGTTTCTCTGTGTATTTTTGGTGCCTTTCCTGGAACTCACTTGGTAGCCCAGGCTGGCCTCGAACACACGGAGATCCGCCTAGCTCTGCCTCCCGAGTGCTGGGATTAAAGGTGTGCGCCACCACTGCCCAGCATAAAAGTATTTTTAACATATAATTTTGATTGATTCTATGGGAATCTCACATCATGCACCGCACTCGTGCTTCCTTCCCAGTCTTCCTGTGTCCTCCACTCCCTCTCCCTTGTGACACCCCTCCCCCCAAAAAAAGGGAAAGAAAAAGAAGAAAGGAAAAACAGGTCAAATTCCTTTCTCCACCTGCAGCCTGCCAGGGGCCGTCAGCTGTGGAGAGCTGCACCTTGGCACCCCCATCCCCATTCTTTTTTTAGTTCTTCTTGGTGGCTTCCACTCTAGGTTGTCACTTTTTTTGGGTGGGTTGAGGGCTGTCACAGAAGCCTTTTACGTTCCTCTTTCTCAACTGTGTGTCTGCAGTCATCTACTACTTTGCAAGAGTAGCTTCCTAGCCCTTCACAGAAAGCAGAATCACAGACCCTGGGCTTCCACATGGTTCTAGCAACAGCAAAGACCATGAACATCCGTTGGTCTCTGGCATCTGCACGCACTAAGGACCATGGCTCCGAGGCAGTACAGCCTGCAGGCCACAACACGGACCTTTGACGAAGTCCCAGCCGCGGACCAGCATGGCCTCTGGGAAGCACAGACCTTGGAGGTCTTTCAAGGAAGTCCAGCCCAGTAAATGGACCATTCTTCATCTTAGACATCCTGTTGCTGTTCAGACCCAGGGCAACCATGGGGCTAGGCAGCTTGTTTGGTCTGAGTAAGCTCCAGGCTTTAGACACTTTTTCAGGATGGACGGAGGCATTCCCTACCAAGAAAGAGATGCTACCGTGGTAACCAAGAAACTCCTGGATGACGTCTTTCCCAGGTATGGAATGCCCCAGATACTGGGGTCAGACAATGGCCCGCCTTCATCTCCCAGGTAAGTCAGAAGGTGGCCAGGCTATTGGGGATCGATTGGAAACTCCATTGTGCATACCGCCCCCAGAGCTCAGGACAGTAGAACGCATGAATAGAACCTTAAGGAGACTTTAACAAATTAACGCTCGCAACTGGCACTAGAGATTGGGTGCTCCTACTCCCACTAGCCCTTTACCGAGCCCGGAATACTCCTGGGCCTCACGGCCTAACCCCGTTTGAGATTTTATATGGGACTCCCCCACCAATAATAAACATCCTTCACCCTGATATCTCCTCTTTGCCACTAGCCCTACCTGGAGGTGCACTTCAAGCCCTCCAATTGGTACAAAAGATAGACTTACTGTGTGGTCCCCTAATCCCCTAATAGCCCTCCTAACGTTGGAGGGGCATCACCAGAGAGCCCCCACCTGGTTAAGAAAATTACCTGGCAGGTCATTTCCCAGACTGGAGACATGTGTCTGGTCCACGATGCTCAACACGCCCCTAACACATGGTGCCCTTCTTGACTCCCAAGATATGTGATCTAGTCGCTAGGCTGGATACCTGGGATATCCCTGAGTACACCCACACTAATAGGCCCTCTGTCCTAGATTCAGACCACAACAATGTTATGTTCCGGAAAAAGCGGGCCATACAGACTGTGGGATACAACCCAAGGGCACTATATAGCCGACTCGCCTGGCTGCGAACACAGTCAGCCTATAAGGAAGCTGAGCAGACCAGCTATATGTATGCCCTAGGGACGGAAGGGATTGGGATACGGCTTACAAATGTGGGGGACTAGAATCTCTTTATTGTGCAAATGGGGATGCGAAACGACCGGGGACGCATACTGGGAGCCTAGTTCCAGTGGGATTACACACCATCCTGCTGACCCTACTGGGTTCCTCCACGGCCGCAGCCTTCCATCTCACACCCCTCACAGCTGTCCACTGGGCATGCACTGCACTGCTCCTCTGTCTTTCCTGCCTCTCCATCACGAATTGAGTCGTTGTAGTGGCAGTGGAAGCTGCCATGTATCACACAGCGTACCCTTCTGCCCAAACAGCTTTACATGCAAACAGTCATTTCAACAAGTGAGTTGGTCTGGTTCAAGGCCCCTAGCTCCTGCTACATCATCAATACTGGGCTTTCACTGAGGCTCCTCTTTTAACTTGTAGAGTCTTTGAGTCTGGCTAATTCCAGCGTGTGTTTTTTTTTTTTTTTTTCTTTTGCAGTAATCTTTACAATAAAAAATTTTTAAAAAAAGATTTATTTATTTATTATACATACAGTCCTTGCAGGCCAGAAGAGGACACCAGATCTCATTACAGATGGTTGTGAGCTACCATGTGGTTTCTGGGAATTGAACTCAGGACCTCTGGAAGAGCAGTTGGTGCTCTTAACCACTGAGCCATCTCTCCAGCCCAAAATTTTTTAAATGAAATAAAAGTGGAGAGCCATTGAGAAAGACAACCAACATCTGCTTCCCCCAACATGCATACATGCATCTACACCTGCACACGCACACACACACACACACACACACACACACACACATAGAACAAAAACAACATATAGGCCCATCTATGTTAGCAATAAATACAAAACTGTCTAATTTGTTGTAACAAGATTTTGTTTCAAAGATTACATCTCTCAAAATTATACCTCTAAAATCTGGAAATTTATTGGGTTCAGTAAATCAATAAAGTAATTATTGGAGATTACTAGAGAAAAGAGTTGCTGAGCTCATGCCATTGAGTTCTAAAACATACATGTGGTGTGTGTGTGTGTGTGTGTGTGTGTGTGTGTGTGTGTGTATGAGTGCATGTCCATAGAGCATGTGTGTGTGTGTGTGTGTGTGTGTGTGAGAGAGACACACACACATACAGAGAGAGAGAGAGACAGAGAGAGAGAGACAGATACAGAGAGAGAGACAGATACAGAGAGAGAGAGAGAGAGAGAGAGAGAGAGAGAGAGAGAGAGAGAATCTAAGTTCTTTTTAGAGGGGATTTTGGAAAGGGCCTTAAGTGATGGAGGGGTATGAGAGATGAAAATAATTATATGGTACACTTTTTTTAAATTGGCTTTTTGATAGTAAAAGGTTTAGCTGTCATTGACATAGAAATATTTTGATATTTCTTTTTTGGTGGTGGTGAATATTATATGTGGTGTTGTTTTCACAAAAATGATTTATCATAGATCATATAGTCTACTTTATTCATCTCTATATCTTCCCCTCCCTCCCTGTCTCATTCCCCTCCCTCCCTGTCTCCTTCCCCTCCCCCTGTCTCTTTCCCCTTCCTCCCTGTCTCCTTCCCCTTCCATCCTGTCTGCTTCCCCTTCCTCCCTGTCTCCTTCCCCTTCCACCCTGTCTGCTTCCCCTTCCTCCCTGTCTGCCTCCCCTCCCTCCCTGTCTGCCTCCCCTCCCTCCCTGTCTCCATCCTTCCCTAATTGCTTTTCTGTTTTTGTATCACACACACACACACACACACACACACACACACACACACACACACACACACACACACACACACAGCGACAGACAGACAGACAGAACTATTTTATATATCCATATAAAATCCAAAATTTATATCCAAGGATTCAGGATATATGCAGGAATGTAGGATGTACACCCAGAAATGGTGTACCTGGGTCATATGATTGTTCAATTTTTAGTTTTGCTAACAGACATTAGATTCCTCCCCACCATCGCCCAGAATAATGACTTATTGGATCAATACAAATATGGATTTGCCCCACTAGCATGACAGAGGAGCATTCTTTCTTTAAAAAAACATTTTCTAAGCTGGGTGTGGAGGTGCCACTTTTAATCCCAGCATTTATGAGGCAGACACAGGCAGACCTCTGTGAGTTTGAGGCTAGCCTGGTCTACAGAGAGTTCCAAGCTAGTTGCAGCTACATAGTGAGACCTGACTGCAAAAAACAAACAAAAATACATTTATTACTCTAGGCACTGCAGTCAATAGTCCCTGCTTCTAGTACTCATGACAGTGAACCAGGGATGCTGACAGTAAATAAGCAGCAGAAAGGCTAGTGCTGAGAGCATCATCTCACAGGGGCCTAAACTGAGAAAGCAATAGTTTATCTAATAGACCTTGTAGTTTTAGCACACTGTGTCTAACGACAATATTAGTATCACCTTCTGGACTCTTCATCCTGCTTTCTGGAGAATCTCTCTCTGCCTGATTTCAAGTCTCCCTTATTACGAAGGGGTTGCTGTTACGGGAAATTTCACTAACCACACTATCCCATCCACAGAATGCACCCGCACCCCTCAACATAGGTTGACCCTATCCGAAGTTGCAGGACGAGGATTATGTATAGGAAAGATGCCCAAGTCTCACCAGTTCCTGTGCAATACCACCCAACAGATGATCGGGGGCTCCTACTACCTGGTAGCCCCCACTGGAACCTATTGGGCCTGCAGCACCGGGTTGACTCCATGTATTTCAATGGCAGTACTTAATCTGACCTCTGATTATTGTATATTGGTAGAATTATGGCCCAAAATTGTTTATCATACCCCCGAATATGTATTTACCTATTATGAGGAACGACACAGGTTCCCTCGAGAACCAGTGACTATGACAATGGCCTTACTGCTGGGGGGATTGACTGGTGGGGGTATGGCCGCAGGTATAGGAACTGGCACTGCGGCGCTCATGGAAACTGCACAATTCAAACAACTACAGATGGCTATGCACACTGATATCCAGGCCCTAGAGGAATCCATAAATGCCCTGGAAAAATCCCTTACATCGCTATCTGAGGTTGTTTTACAAAACAGGAGGGGGTTAGACACCCTCTTCCTACAAGAAGGTGGCCTATGTGCAGCCCTTAGAGAAGAATGTTGCTTCTATGCAGATCATACTGGAGTAGTCAGGGATAACATGGCTAAATTGAGAGAAAGATTAAAACAGAGACAACAACTATTCGAGTCTCAACAGGGATGGTTTGAAGGATGGTTCCGAAGGTCACCCTGGTTTACCACCCTTGTCTCCACCATCATGGGCCCCCTAATCATCCTCCTGCTCATTTTATTATTTGGGCCATGTATCTTCAACAGATTGGTACAATTTGTCAAGGATAGGGTTTCTGTTGTCCAGGCTTTGGTCCTAACCCAGCAATATCAGAGGCTCCGACAGTCAGAGATGGAATTGACCCCTTATTCTCCATCCTAAAATGAAAGATTCCATTTAAAACAAAAGAAAATGGGGGAATGAAATGCTCCCCTGTCTCAGTAACTTAGCCTAAGAAACGGCCTTGAGAGAGATAATTGGGAAAGTAACCTTGAGTCAAAGCAGGAGATATCAAACACCCGGCCTTGGGAGGAAAAAACCTTGAGTCAGAACAAGATATCTATAATTGGCTACCTGGCCTTGGAGAACAAACAGCTGCACATTTCTGAACATTAAAGATAGTCCCCAAGTTCACCCTGGCCTTATTTGAATCAACCAATGGGAACCCTGTAACTATGCTTCTTGCTTCTGTAACCGTGCTTCTGCCCCTAGGATCCTATAAAAAGTCCCCCTTCCCCTAGGGAGGCACGCAAGTCTTCCCAGAGACTTTGTCGCCCCAGGTACCTGTGCATTTGAATAAACCCTCTTGCTGTTTGCATCTGATCCATGGTTTCGGCGTGTTCCTTGGGTTTGGGGTCTCTCCTGAGGAAAGATCTCCTGTGGGGGTCTTTCACACTGTGCTGTGCAGGACAGGAGAGCCCTCTCTGGGGTCTAAGAGGGGCCAGTATGGCAGAACCATTTGCTTAATACAGTTACTTGTTTTGCCTACTTGCATGCCTGAGCAACACATGTATGCCTGATGCCCAATGAGACCAGAAGAGGGGGCATCAGATCCTCTGGAACTGGGGTTACAGACTGCTGTAAGTTGCTAGGCAAGTGCTGGGAACCAAACCTCAGTCCTCTAAAGAGCAGTGTCTTAGCCACTGTTCTATTGCAGGGAAGAGCCAGTGCTCTGAGCCACCGAGTCACCTCTTCAGTCTCATCACTTATATTTCTGAGTGGTTTGGGGAGCCAGGCCCACGTGGTGGCACACACCTGTAATCCTGGTACTTGAGAAATGGAGAGGTAAAAGAATCAGGAGTTCAGGATTATCCCCAGCTACATAGTAAGTTTGAGGCTAGGTGATAGCAGGTCTCCAAGAATAATAGCACACACACACACACACACACACACACACACACACACACACACACACTCAGCAACCCAAGACCCAAGAGTTTGAAGTTCACAGCAAGATTGAGAAAAAAGGCAACGGAGTTTTCCTATACCCCTCATTTCCTGTGTCCCTCACAATCCTGATCTCTGCCACACTGATCTACTTGTTTTAGATGAGCTACATTGATTGTTTGAAGTTGTTCTTTATTTGTTTACTTTTTAAAAAAAAGATTTATCTATTTATTATATAAATAATAAGTTTTCTGTTTGCATGTCTGCCTGCAGGCCAGAAGAGGGCACCAGATCTCATTACAGATGGTTATTAGCCACCATGTGGTTGCTGGGAATTGAACTCAGAACCTCTAGAAGAACAGTCAGTGCTCTTAACCTCTGAGCCATCTCTCCAGCCCCTATTTGTTTACTTTTACGATGGGACTCATATGTTCCAGACTGGTCTGGAACTCACTTCAGAGATGATCTTAAGCCTCTGATCCTCCTGCCTCTACCTCCCACACGCCGGGTTACAGCTGTGCACCAAGCAGCATACCGGTGGGAATTGGGTTTTAATTTCTTTTCTTCTCTTTTGAGACAGGGTTTCTCTGTGTGACCTGGCTGTCCTGGAACTCACTCTGTAGACCAAGCTGGCCTCAAACTCAGAGACTGGCCTGCTTCTGCCTCCTGAGTGCTGGGAGGCATGCACAACTGTGCCCAGCCTCAAGATTTTTTGTTTTGTTTAGTTTTGAAGAACTGAAAATCAGACTGGGCTCTTGTACATACTAGGCAACCACCTACTGCCGGGGCCCAAGATTCCTAATTTTTTTTTTTTTTTTTTTTTTAAGCTGAGGATCAAACCCAAGGGCTTGTACTTGCTAAGCAAGCGTTCTACCACTGAGCTAAATCCCCAACCCGATTTCTAAATTTTATATTCTTTTTCTTTTACACTAAAGGTTGTGCTCAGGGCTTTGTGCCCTGCTAGGCAAATGACCTCCCACTGAGCTGTATATAGTCCCTGGTCTAATCAAATCCTAAAGTTTCTTTTTGGCCTGGCATGGTGGTCGTGAATGCCCATAATCCCAGCACTTGGGAAGTAGAAGCAGAAGGATCAGAAGTTCAAGATCATTCTCATATACTTGAGAGTTTCAGGCTAGCCTGGGCTATCTGAGACACTGTTTCATAAACAAAACAAAGCACAATGGCACATGGCTTAGTCACAGCACTTGGAAGACAGAGAGGATGATCTCTGAGTCTGGTCTGTAGAGCAAGTCCAAGGACAGCTGCAGCTACACAGAGAAACCCTGTGTGTGTGTGTGTGTGTGTGTGTGTGTGTGTGTAGTGTATGTATGAGTGAGTAGGTGAGAGGGCCTATGAATACATGAGGCTTCTTGCCTGAGAGAGAATCTCTTCCTGAGCCTGAAGTTGATTAGGCATACAGGAAGCCAAGCCCAGCTTTTTTGGTGGGCTTGGGAGAGTCAATTTCAGGTTCTCATGCTTGCAGAGGACCTTGTGCCTACCCCTTGAACCATCTCCCCAAAACCCCACCATTTTATTTAATTAATTAATCTTTTGGTTTTTCGAGACAGGGTTTCTCTGTAGCTTTGGAGCCTGTTCTGGACTAGCTCTGTAGACCAGGCTGGCCTCGAACTCACAGAGATCCACCTGCCTCTGCCTCCCGAGTGCTGGGATTACAGGCATGTGCCACTACCTCCTGGCCTCCACCATTTTATTTTTAAAATCAAAGGTCTATAAACTATCCTCAGGCAAAACTATCCCCGGTAAGAAGGAGTTGGGATTCCACTTTCCCTTGTACAGAACCAGGTGCTTAAGACATCACTTTCTTTTGGGAAGGAAGTGATGAGCCTGCCCAGCCCCCTTGTCACCTTGAAGAGGTCATCCTGTGTTTCTCAAAGCCACACAAGCAATGCAAAGTATGAAGGCCAGCTTCAGGCTTCTAGAGACCTGGCAGCTGCCCCTGGGCAGACTGGTTTCAAACTAAAATGTGCAGAGTTTTAAGTTAGAAATCTCAGGTGAAAAAGACTCCTTTTATCCGGTGGAACGTCTTCTCTCCCTGGACAGGCCTTTCATTTCAGTGCCTCAGCCAGGGAAGGGCCATGGTCCAGGAGCGCTTCAAATTCCCTTTATTTAGGTCCTTGGCACGGGTGGTAAAATGAGCAGCGAGATGTGGAGGGCTCCCCCCCGCCCCAGCTGAATCGAAACTGCTGGAAGATGCAAATTGATAAATAAACATTAAAACAATGAGGTAATCCTTTCACAAAGGACAAATTGCTAATCTAACCTCAGCGCCAGGAAGCCCGCCTCCATGGAACAAAGGCGGCTTTCATTGCCTGTGTTTTATTTGTAAACTGGCAGCAGCCCGTCAGTTAAATGGATTTAGTCTCACCTGCCTCCAAGGGAAGGGGGAAGCGGGTGGCAGGTAATCCTCTCTTGCTCCAAACGTCTCAGGGAATGGGTCACCTGATCTGACCAGGAAAGGCCTTGGAAGCTGGGCCAGATTTTAGCCACTTTAGAGAAACAGCCAAGTTGTTCATCAACAATAGGACCAGTGTGTGAGGAGAAGGCCTGGGAGTGGGAAGCCTTCCCCGGCTTAGACTAATTCGAGGCCTCAGGTTCTATACTCTAGAGTTTGAAAGGGCCTTCTCTAGGGAAAGGGAGTTGTCCATGCCCCTCTACTGACTCCCCAAGGTCAGGGTGTCTGTCACCCTGGCTCCTTGCTGTGGGAACTCTGGGGCTCCTCCTAGGCTCTTGCTTGTCCCTGTCTCTCCACTGCCTTCCAGGGCTGTCACTCCTCTCAAGGTGTGAGAGGAAAGGAAGGTCTGGCAAGGAGGTGACACTCACACAGATGGTGGTTGTCAAAAAGTTAATCACCTCAGCCACCACCGATAAGTGCTAGGCTCTGTGACCTTCGGCCTCCTTCACTCTCTGGCTTGCCACCCATCACCCCACTTCCTCCACCTGGAAAATCAAGGTGTTCTGGCGGGGTGAAGGGCAAGGCGGCTCCACAAGGGCTGTCCAGGACTGTATTTCTGTCTGCAGTCAAACCCTGCTGGGGTTCCAACTGCAGTCCCCGCTGCTGGGTCTCTGGGCCCAGAGAGGTGGCTTAGCTAGTGAAGGTGCTTGCTGCAGACCTCAGTTCTATACTCCTGAAAGTTGTTGGTTGTTCTCTGACCTCTGTGCACATGTGCATGGACACACGCGTGTGCGCGCACACGTGCATGCGTGTACACACACACACACACACACACACACACACACACACACACACACACGAAGAAAGCGATGCCTTTTTCTGTACCCTGGTCTGTCCTGAGACACAGGACACAAACTCTCAGTCCCTAACTTCTGACTGACATGCTAGAAATCTCAAGGCAACTCCAAGTGAGGAGCTCAGCTGGTGTCTGTTGGCTTGGTTTGGTCCTGTTCCCTCAGAGAGGGGCACTCTCCTTGCTCCTGCTGACTTGGGGGAAGCATCTGTGAGTCCCCATGTGCCACCTTGGAGAGCTTCTCTGACAGGAAGAGCTGCTTCTGTACCCCACATATCCTAACACTGACTCATCCTGGGCCTCAGTGAGGCACAGCCGCAACCCTCTCTCCACCTTAGTGGAGTGTTGGGCAGACTAAGCTCTGTTGTGGATCCTGTCTCCCTCACTTGTCCAGCCCTTCGCTCTGCAAGCGCCTCTCAGGCCCCTCTGCTGGGAAGTCCCTCGGTGGCTCCTAAGCATCCTTCAGAACCGTCATAGGACTTCCTCAGAGGCCTTACCTCTGCGTCAGCCTCTGCTCCAAATACATCACTCTCCTTTACCCTGCTCTCCACACTTCTATAAAGCCTCAGCTGTTATGTATTTATCCACTCACTGCACTGTGTATAGTTTGTATCTCCTCTAACACTCTCTACCTTATTCTAAGGGTTGCAGGCACACAAGGTCACAGGCAACTTCTACATGGGAGCTGGGGATTTGAACTCGGGTCTTTTCACTTTCACAGTAAGCACTGGGTCATCTCCCCCTAGCTTCCTATTTATTTATTTCCAGACATATTTATTCATGTAGCCCATTGCTACATAGCTGAGGATGACCCTGAATGTCTGATCCTCCTGTCCTCATCTCCAGAGCACTGGGATTATAGGCACATACCAGTATGCTTGACTTATAGAACCCAGGGTTTCATGCGTGCTACTGCATACTAACTGAGCTACAGCCCCAGCCTGAAAGTTTTAATTAACTTACACCCGTATAGATTACGGATCCTCTCTTCAGTTTTAACCCCATGACAGAGACCATATCTACACAGTTTAGAAGCCACACTAGTGCCTAGCACACAGTAGGTGCCCAGTCAATATTTTTTGAAAGAGTGAAACATAACAACCATTTTATAGAGGAGGAGAGGAGGCTTAGCGAGGCCAAGAAAATGACTTAAGGTATCTTTGGGGAGGCTAGAACTCAAATCTCTCTGACCTCAAGCCTGGGACACCCACCTGCTGCAGGGACCACATTCCTCCAACATTGTTCTCAGTATCAATTTCTTGCTCAAGCATGTGGGAGGTTCCCATTATTCATTGTGTCTGCTCTGAAGTCTTGTCTGATTTGCAGGGTGAGACACTGATGTGCCTCGGGAGTCGCTCTTTACCATAGAATTGAAAATGAAGACAGGCGGTTCAGGTCAGATTAAACACTGCACGTTTCCATTGTCTGAATTCGCTCAGCTGCTAGGTGTGCTGCTCTAGATCCACATCCGGGATTCAAATTCTGCTCCTAGCAGGCCCTGGGGCTGCCCTCTTTTGTCTTCATTCAAACCTGATGCACTCTCCCAAACTTTAACCTTCTTAACAATCGCATGCAAATATGCGCAGGACCTAGGAATGTGATGCAAATGTTAGTCTCAAGGCTGGGGAATGACAGGCATTTTCTGAACCCACTTGTCTAATCTGTTGCAGAGGCTAATCTCACTCTTTTTAATTGTCAGTCAATTATAGTTAGGAATTGACGTGGGATCATTGGGGAAATGAAAATCAAAACCAAAGTAGATGTCACTGCATATCTATTGGGACAGTTATGGCAAACAGCAGAAACAGCGATGGGAAAAACATCCTAGAGAGGATGTAGAGGAATCAGAACCCATGAAGTTGCTAGTGGGAGTATGAAGTGTGGCGGCCACTATGAAAACCAGAACGACCACTTCTCAAACAATTTAAACACAGAAATAGCATGTGTTCTAGCGATCTGTGTATATACTCAGAATAGTTAAAAAAGAAAGGAAGAAAGCACGCAAGGAAAAAAGAAAGAAAGGAAGGAAGGAAGGAAGGAAGGAAGGCAGGAAGGAAGGAAGGCAGGAAGGAAGGAAGGAAGGCAGGAAGGAAGGAAGGAAGGCAGGAAGGAAGGAAGGAAGGCAGGAAGGAAGGAAGGAAGGCAGGAAGGAAGGAAGGAAGGAAGGAAGGAAGGAAGGAAGGAAGGAAGGAAGGAAGGAAGGCAGGAAGGAAGGAAGGAAGGAAGGAAGGAAGGAAGGAAGGCAGGAAGGAAGGAAGGAAGGAAGGAAGGAAGGAAGAGGAACATTTAAAAGCAACATCACTTACAATGACCAAAAGATGGAAACAACCCAAATTCGTCTACAGATGAATGAATCTATGAGGTGTAAATGTAGACTAAGTACTACAAAGGAATGAAATTTTGGTACATAGATAAAACCCCTAACATTATGCCAAGTGAAATAGCCACAAAATAACTACTATTCTGAGTTCACTTAGATGAGATACCTAGAATAGGCAAATTCAGAGACAGAAAGTAAACCTAGCTTCCCAGGAGCTTGGAGGAAATTATTACTTAATGACTACATAGTGTCAGTTTGATATTGAGAATGATGACTATCATTCACCGATGATGAAGATCACACACAATATGACTGTTACTGACGCCACTGGGTTGTATACTAATGATAGAAACTGTTGAATTTAATGTTCAATAAATGCACCTGAAATGAATAAAAAGATTTATTTTATTATTTATTTTATGTATATGTGTCTGTCCAAGGGTATGTATGTGTACCAAGTACATGCAGGTGCCTGAGGAGGTCAGAAGAGGGCATCAAATTCCCTAGAGCTGGTATTACAGGTGGTTGTGAATTGCCTCACATGGGTGCTAGGAACTGAACCTGGATCCTTTACTCTGAACCACTGAGCAGCTCCATGTTCAGTATAATTTACTACAATAAAAAAATGGTAGACACACACACACACACACACACACACACACACACACACACACACGAGCGAGGTAAGGTCTCATATAGCTGAGGCAAGCCTCAAACTCGCTATACAGCTGAGGATGACCTTGAATTTCTATGTTCCTCACTCCCAGGTTTGATGATTCTAAGCCTGTACCACAACACTTTGTTTTTATGTGTTGCTGGGGATGAAAACCAGAGCTTTGTGTGTGCTGGGCAAGCATTCTACCCATCCTGCACTTGGTTACATGCCTCTAGCAATAGAAATGTCTGAGGAATCCGAGGGTAGGTGCTGTTGGGATACAACTGCTATAGCACCCTGGGCTGCTTTAAGTATAATCTACCAGTCACTGCATCCACATATGCACTGTAGAACATGTGCACCTGTGCTTGCTCACAGAAGTGTGAACACACACTAAAAGATGTGTGTGCATGTGAAAGAAACCCCATTTAAAGAGCAACTATTGCCTGAAGTAGTCTCTTGTGTTGTTCAGTGCTAGCCCTAGCTACAGATCCACATTCTTCAACTGTTTGTTCAATGAGTTTTAGGTCAAGTTTTTAGGTCATAGCTGGCCTAGAGCCAAAGTTCTCTTTTCCATGAAGGTGGTGATAGTAGCCGTGGTGTCCTCATTCGTCTGATGTCAGGAAAAGCTGGAAAGCATTTACAGGCCATCAGCGGTTTGGACCTGCCACCCAGGCCACTTTAGGTCTTTCATCCCTGTGCACTAACTCCATGAAGTGAACTTACACACATCAGCAGAAAGCCACAGTGGGGTCCTGAAGAGGACAGAAGTGAAGCAAAGCTGTCTGCAGACAGTCAGTTGATGAACAGCCTGCAGATGGACAGGTTTTGCCAGTTATAGCTGAGCTCTGGGGACCAGGTCAGAAGGAGAAAAAGAAGGGAGGGCCATCTTTAAACTTCTCCCATTTACAGGTGATAACATGACTATTGAGGATAAAAATGGAGACTTGGCTTTGAATTCTGCCTCTCCTCATCTGTGAAAGGTAATGGTTTCCTGCACTTTTACAGAGTGTTCTAAGCCTGTTTGTCACATGTAAGTACCCAGGAGCCCAGGCTCAGCATCACCTCTGAAGAAGGGCATTTTATTGTTATTTATTTATTTATATTTTATTTTTTGCAGGGGACATTGTCTCATTCTGTAGCCCAGTTTGGCTTGGGACTTACTATGTAGACCAGTCCAGCCTCCCTCAAATTCACGGTGATTCTCCTGCCTCATCTTTTCACGTGCTGCAATGACAGATGTGAGCCACCTTACCTAGCATTCCCCCGGAAAAAGGTATGAGAAAGGCCTGGGGTTCCTTTGCCATTGACATCTTTCACACTCAGGACACAATACTGCTTTGCACTCTGTGGCTCATGTACCCTATCAGGGAGTCACAGACATGTGGGACTCAGCTGTGTCTCCCGAGAGTAAAAGCACCCATGAGGAGGTTAATGGATTGCAACATGTTCTGGACAGTGGTTCTCAACATGGGGGTCTCCTCCCCTTTGAGGATCCAATGGCTCTTTCACGGGAGTTGCACATCAGATATCCTGCATATTAGATATTTGCATTATGATTCATAACAGCAGCGGAATTACAGTTATGAAGTAGCACCAAAAATAATTTTCTGGTGGGGGTCCCCACACCATGAGGAACTGTGTCAAAGGCTCGCAGCATTAGGAAGGGTGAGAACCTCTGCTCTAGGGAGAGAAGTACGTTTGTATTAGTTTCTTGTTGCTACTGCAGCAATTTGGAAGTCACAAACCCAGTGGCTGAGAGCACTGCAACTGTCATGTGGAAATGTTAAGTCGTAAGACCAAGGTGCATCCAGAGAGGCTCTGGGACAGGTTCTGCTTCCTCAGCTTACCCACTGTAGAAGGTGCCTGCATCCCTGGGCTCCTAACTGTCAGCATCTTCAGGCCTTTCTCTGTCTCTGTGGCTTGTTTTGGATTTTGGATCTCTGTTCTCCATCATCATTTCTCATTTTTTGATTTTGCCCTCTGGACTCATCCTGCAGAGGGCGCCACGAGTCCATCAGTCCCTTGTAATCTGGGATGTTTCCGGTTTAGAATCATCTGCCAAGTACTCTTGATCAGTTAAGCAATGTATTCACAGATTTCAGGAACCAGAATGTCCAAGTCATCAGGGGTCACTATTCTACCACAGCCATTTAACTAATTGTTATTTTTTGTTCCTTTAAAATTGATTTATTTAGGGGCTGGAGAGATGGCTCAGCAGTTAAGGGCACTGGCTGTGTTCCAGAGGTCCAGGGTCTGATTCCCAGCACCCAAATGGCAGCTCCCAATAGTCTATAACTTCAGCTCCAGGAGGTCAACACTCTCTTCTGGCCTCCACGGGCATCAGGCACACAGGTGTTACACATACAGACACACAGGCAAAATAGTCGTACCTATAAAATAAAAAACAAAGCCGGGTGGTGGTGACGCATGCCTTTAATCCCAGCACTCGGGAAGCAGAGCCAGGTGGATCTCTGTGAGTTGGAGGCCAGCCTGGGTTACAGAATGAGCTCCAGAAAAGGCACAAAGCTACACAGAGAAACCCTGTCTCAGAAAACAAACAAACAAAAACAAAACAAAAACAACAACAACAACAAAAATAAAACTTTCGGGGGGGAAAAGAGTTTATTTATTCAGACATAAGGGCTCATGCTTAGTATCCCAGCATTTGAGAGGGGAAGCAGGAAGATTGCACAGGAGTTGAGGGCAGCCTGGGCTACATGATGAGTTCCAGGCTAGCCTAATCTACAGTGAAACCTTATTTCACAAAACCAAAACCAAAGAGTACATAATTGGTTTCTTGCTTTATTTCTAAGAGAATACATTCATAGGGTTTGCAAACACCAACAAAAACCAAACTGCACAAAGGCCAAAGCATCATCAGGAGATCATAAGCATCATCGGTTGTCAGGAAGATGTAAATCAGTACCACAGGGAGTGTAGCAGTTTAATGGTTCCTCGCCGAGCACTCATAGAGATCTTAAACACAGCACTGGTGGTAAGGAGTGGAGCCTTTAAAATGTGATTAGGCTCCAAGGGCTCTGGGCTCGCTCACAGATGGATTAATGTGGTGACCATCATCGTTTCCTAAGTGGGTTCCTTATAAAAAGCATGTGTTCAGCTCTTCTCCCTCCTTCTCCCCCACCTTGCCCGTATGTGTGCCTGTCTGTCTCTGTCACCTCCCCTGACTCCCACCTTCAGTGATTGATATATCAAAATGGCCCTTGATAAATGAAAGCACCTTGATCCTGGGCTTTTCTTGCCTCTAGAACTGCGAACATTAAATTCTTGCTTATTATAAATTACATAGTCTCAGGTGTTCTGTTATAATAGTGCACAGTAGTCTAAGATAATGAGCATACTCACACAGGGGATTAAACAGAAATATAGACAGTAGTGAGTTTTAATTATAATATGATTTATTTTTGCCATATCATCATTATGTGCCTATTTACGCAGTAGTGTGTTTCATAACTTTCAAGTACTTGGATATGTTTCTGTTATCATTTTCTAATCTGATTCTATGATCATCAGAGAAAATACTTTGTATGGATTCAATTCTTCTCATTTCTTTTCTTTCTTCCCTGTATTCAGAAATCTTTTTAAAAATTAATTTTAAGCTCTTTATAGATTTGCATGCAGTTGTAAGCAATAGCCCATGAAGAATCCACCTGCCTGTTAATAGGGGAATTATATCCCTCCCAAGTTCATATTTAAATCTTAATACCCGTTATCTTTGAATGTGAGAGATTGGCCTTTAGAGTAGACAGTTCCTTATCCGAAGTGACATGTGACCTTACAAAAAAAGAAAACAGAAAACAGAAAACAGGCAAACTTGAGGCTGGTGAAGTGGTTCAGCAGGTCAAGGAGCTTGCTGCTAAAATAATGACTTGGAACCCACAAGGTCTCAGGAGAGAACCAGCTCCTGAGGGTTGTCCCTTGACTGCCACATACGTGTGCCACGGCACATGCATGCCTTTACTCGCATCCATACAAAATACAACAAATAAATAAATATTAAACATGGGCAACTTGGGCCCAGAGACAGGCCTAGAGCCACAGTGGTGAGAACAGATGTGGGACGGTGGCGGCTGAGGAATGGGGCAAGCTCTCTATCACACACACACACACACACACACACACACACACACACACACACACACGCAGAATTAGTCAACTCTCCCAAGCCCTTGACTTGGGGCTTCCAGAGGCCAGACTGTGAGAAATAAACTGCCATTGTCTAAGTCACTCAGTGGGTGTTTCACTTTGGTCTGGTGGCCCTGGTAACCTTACACAAAAGCCTTCATGCAGCTCCCCTTGATGGTGGCATCATGCATAATTAGAGAGCAGTGTCAGCAAGGAGCTGGCACTGTCTCTTTGTCAATCTATTGGTGTGTATGTTGTGTGTGTTTGTACTTTCTTGGTGAGATCTTCCTAATGCACGGTTATCTGTTAGGAAGGATCTGTGGCTCCTTCTGGCTGTAGCCTCCTCTCCCTTTACCATTCCCCTTTACCATTCCCCTTTACCATCCCCTTTACCATCCCCCTTTACCATCCGTCTTTACCATCCCCCTTTACCATCCGTCTTTACCATCCCCCTTTACCATCCGTCTTTACCATCCCCCTTTACCATCCGTCTTTACCATTCGTCTGTGTGAGCAGAGTCTCAGGGTATGGCTGTATTCTCAGCAGTATTCTCTTGAGATCTATCAATAGTTCATTCCTTGACTTCCTTTTAGTATCCTAAAATGGCTAAAAGACATTTAGGTAGTTTCCGTCTGGAGCTATCACAAATACTACTGCTGTAAACATTCATGCCCAAGCTTTATATCTATTGTGGTTTTCTTTTTACTTATTTTTTTACTTATTGATTGATTGATTGATTCAGTGTGTGTGTTGTGTTGTAGATGTGTGGTATACGTGTAAGTGTGAGCACGTGTGCATGAATATGTATGAGTGTGTCTGTATGTGTGTGTGTTGGACACAGGCCTATCTCAGGTATCTCCCCTTGATGACTCTCCAGTATTTATTTTCTTTTTGAGATAGGGTCTCTCACTGAGCCTGAAGTTCCCCCACTGGGTGAGGCTGGCTGCCACTGAGCTTCATATGGGCCACCATGCCTGGTTAAAAAATTATTTTAGATTTATTTTTTATGATTTATTTATGTTTTACTTTATGTATGTGTGTTTTGCCTGTATGTATGTATGTATGTATGTATGTAAACCAAATGTGTGTCTGATGCTCAGGGGGTCCAGAGAGGGCATTAGATTCCATAACTGGAGTTGTGAGCCACCATGTGGGAGCTGGGAACCATACCCAGGTTCTCTGTGAGAGCAGCAAGCGCTCTTAACTGCTGAACTATCTCTGCAGTCACGTGCCTGGTTTAGGTGGGTTCTGGGGATCTAAACTCAGGTTCTCATGCTTCTGAGGCAGGCATTTTGCCCACTGAGGCATCTCCCTAGCATACTGTGGAGATTTTAAAAACTTTATTTCCTTGTAGACTATTATTAGAGGGTGTCTTAAACATTAAAAAACCCTTCTTTTCTGTCCCACAAAGATTTATGAAGCCTGGAGGATGTAGAAACCTCACTGTGGCCCAGGGTCCTCTCTCTGTCTTGTACACTGTGCATTTGTCCTATATTAACACCAGACAAACTCACCAGTTCCCAGCCACCCAGCTTGTTTTCAAGAACTGGAGCCATGCTCCTCCCAGCCGCTGTGGCCTCTGATGGCATTTAGGTCACTTGAGATGCTGTACCACCCACCCTCACATTGGTTTAAGGAAGGTGTCATGGCTTTGGTCTGAAGTGCTGTGTTTCCTAATTATTTTCTCTAAAAGAATTTAATGTTGTTTGGGGTTTGCTAAATTTCTCAAATCTTCTTCATTGGAATCAGAGAGAGTTTTCTGTCACTATTTTGTCTATTGGTTTTTCCTCATGGCATCCTTTTTCCCTTGACCTCTCACACACAGACAAGTGTGGGCTGTTGCAGAATATTTGTTTACATTTTGCCAAGACACCTTCTGATTGGCTTACTAAAGATCTGAATGGCCAATAGTTAGGCAGGAAGAGGTTAGGAGGGACTTCTGGGACGGAGAGGACTCTGTCTCTATGTCATTATTTGGGAGCTGGTGGGACAGAGAAAGACTCATTAAGGTAAACTTGTGTGGTGCATTTCAGGGTCCCAGAATCTTGTTCATCTTCCCATTACCATATATATATACACCATATATATATAATATTGCTGTTTAGCTGGAGACACCTTGTTTTTCTGTCTTCAAGTTCAATTATTCATTCCTCCATTATCAGTGAGTATGTGTTTGTTTGTTTGAGACAGGGTTTCTCTGTGTAGCTCTAGCTGTCCTGGATCTCACTCTGTAGCCCAGGCTGGCCTCAAACTCACTGAGATCCACTTGCCTCTGCCTCCCAGGTGCTGAGATTAAAGGTGTGCGCCACCACACCTGATTGAGTTTCAATATATTAATCATGGTATTTTTTCAGCTCTAAAACTTCCAGTTGGGCTGGCAAAATGGCTTAGTGGGTTAGCCAAGCCAGACAACCTGAGTTTGATCTCCAGGACATACATGGGAAAAGAAAAGAACCGACTCCTGAGAATTGTCTTCTGACTACCATGGTGTGAGCATGAGTGTACACACACACACACACACACACACACACACACACACACACCCCACATAAACAAAAAAGTAAATAGTGTCATTAAAAAACAAACAACAAACCCCCTCCCAGTTAAGGGCTGAGGATACAGGAGAGTGGCAGGGTGCTGTAGATTAGACTCCAAGGCCACAGAACCAAACCAGAACAAACTGGACACCCAGAAAGATGGAGACAGGTGAAATGATGACAAAATCAAACAAACCTTCCACTCAGCTTCCATTTTATTTCACTTTTCACTTCCTGTCTCTTTACTAAGACCTTCTTTCACTGAACGCTGGCCTCACTCTTTGGGGCTTTTATTTTGTTGTGCTTTGCTGTTATTGTATGTGATGCATCCGCAGGGGTGCATGTGCCACAGGGGTGCATGTGCCGCAGGGGTGCATGTGCTGCAGGGTGCTCATGGAGATTGGAGGATAATTATCAGGAATCGGTTCTCCCCTTATCTGGGCCCTTGTCAAGTAATTCCAACATCTGTAAAATCTTGTATGAATGTTTCAATTTTTCACGCTCCCAACTTCTTAGACTTCTTCTCAGCATCCTCTCTGCCCTGAAAATTCTGCCTAGCTATTGGCCAATTAGCTTTTCATTAACAATGAGAGCAATACATTTTTACAGTATACAAAAGTATTATTCCACAGCAGAGCCACCTCATTGGCCCCCCAAATTTGTCTTTCTGCAGAAAGACACTGTGCCTAGCTTGGAGCAGATCTTCAATGGCCCCCAAGCACATCAATGGATATGTACTATGAAAAGCCTTTTTGTGAGATAAGAAAAATTGAATCTCCAATAATGCTTATAAAATGAACTGAGATCGACAAGGTTTCTCAGGTAAAAATGGCGCTGTCATTTTTGGCTCAGGTCAGGATGTCTTTGAGACCAGTCTGTAAGTTTTTGTATCTGAAGGGAAAGGAGATGCCACGTAAAGCAGCAGCGGCAATGAAGTCCAGCATTGTAGGTTGCTGAAGAGGCATCTCTACCTTAGGAAGCGATGCTCTGCAGCAGCTTGAACTCAGCCCCACGTGGCCTCTGGCCACTTCATTGTCTTCTTTATAGTCTCATCGGTGGAGTGGGCAGCTACTCCATAGGATTGCTTAGAGGACTGAGCAAGTGAATGCATGGGCTAGCATCAGGGCCCAAAGCTAAGGCCCTTAAATATTTATCTCTGTCATTTTCTGATGATTTAGGGAGTCAGTAGACAGAGTACATGGAGAGAGAGATTTAGACATTTAAGCAGGTGTCTTTATGGTCTCCTGTTTCTTAAAGGACAATGTCTTTGGATCTAAGTCCTAGGTCCAGGGATGGGATGACAGACCAGTCCACCCCTTGCTTTGAGCCACAGTTCTTGGTCACAGAGTGGAGGAAGAGCCCTGCACTATCACTCTGCAGGAGGCTTCTCGATTCCCACCTCAGTGTCCTTGACTCCTAAAAGAAGAGAGGAAAATTTTAATGTGCTATACCTTGACAGACTCCAGTCACCAAGTACATTATAAAAATAAAATTGGGAGGATTAAAAAAGAAGAAGTTGGGAGATGGGTGCACATCCTTAATCTGAGCAATTGGGAAGCAGATGTAGGTGGATCTCTGTGAGTTTGAAGCCAGCACAGGGTACACAGTGAGACCCTGTCTACCACCCTCAAAACAAACAAACAAATGAACAACAAACGAAAACCTAAAACAACAACAACAAAAACTAAGAAAAATGCCCACAGACTCTAGAGATGCATCTTCTAGGCTATCTTGACAGAAATCCCCAGGCCTTTAGACAGCCACTCAATCACAAAGATTACCAACTTACATTTTTTGGAACACAGCAATGACATTATTTCTGATGTCATTCTGTCTACTACTTTTAGTTTTTCACTAGCTGTAAGTATGTTCTCTGAATCGTACATGATTCCACAAAAAGACAGAAACAGGAGAGACACTTCCACAATAGAAGGTCAAAACCAGCTCTCAAATTCTGCCCGCTGCCCTCCACATGTATGCCATGGCATGCCCAGGCCCACAGCCACGTGCTCCTCAAGCACACATAAAATAATACGATTTTGAAAACCAAAATGAATAAAAATCTATCTGCCTCAATAGGAGTGAAAATAAAGAAGGAAATCAGAATTTATTGATCTTACCTGTAGTAAGGAGATCATTTTCTATATCTTCTCATTCAATCCTTGACAAAAAATTCTTCAGGAAACCATTCTCACTCTTACTGGAGAGGAAGTGGAAACTCATAAAGATGAAATGACTTGCCAGGGTCATTACCTCACGAAGGCAAAACTGATGGGTGCTTCAACCAGCCAGTTTGGAGAGCAGCCCCCACGGAGCAGCAGAGGCACTCAGCTCTTTAATTTTCACATTCTTCTGTTTGTCTGTCTCAGCTCTCCCCACTCCCTCCTTCTCCACCCTTTTCCTTCCTGTGTGCTTCTCCCCTTTCCGGCTTGGAATTCCCTGCCTACCAGTCAGCAGTGTAGCCTCAGGAATTCAAGAGGCACAGAGTACACCATCATGCATGGTGCACATCTGTAGTCCCTGAGCTCAGGAGACAGAAGCAGGAAGGCTGTGCATTTAAGGCCAGCCTGGACCACACACTGAGACTCTGGCTAGTGTCTGTCAGCTCCACTTTAATGGGCATCTAAATGTGTGTTCATGAAGGGGACGTGGAGGGAGGCACACAGCTATACTGCAAGTTAGCAAGTCAGTCACAAGTTACATCTCCTTCTGTGCCAGGGACATTATAAGATAACCCGGCGCATAGATAATGAAGGCCCTGATGAATTGGATCTGGCTCTGTTATAATGCAAAGCTGGCCTATGTTGTGGGTGAGACATTCCTGAAGCATACGGTAACTTCAAGCGAGAAACATGCAGCAGGACATGTGGATTCCCATCAGCTGTGCCAAGAACGCATAGCTGGTGCTAGAGACACATGCCACTCCCTGTTGGCCTCTGCCCTTTTCTGTCTTTTCTCCAGGACCATTTTAGCATTGGCTCTGGTTCTTTGAGGGAAGGGGACTTTCCACCCACAGGGGCTCTGAGAATTGCAACGATGTGTTTAGAGGTCTTATTTGAAACTGAACAGCAGTGTGCCTGACATTTGGATCATCTTCCCAAGTGACCTTGGACAAACCAGTGTCTTGAGAGTGCAGTAGAGCTAGGTATGATGACTCATATCTGAAATCCCACTATTTGGGAGGCTGAGGCAGAAGGCTTGCCATGAATACTAGGCTACATAGTGAATGAATACTAAGCTACATAGTGAGTTTCATGCCAGCCTGAACTATAAAGTGGGATTCTGTTTCAGCCAAACCAAACCAAACCAACAAAACAAACAAACAAACAAAAGCCCCCACAAAATTTCCAGTAGTCATATTGTAAAATAAAAAGTAACGAACTGAATCAATTTTGTTTTGTTCTTTGATTTTTTTGAGTCAGGGTTTCTCTGTGCAGCCCTGGCTGTCCTGGAACTCTCTCTGTAGACCAGGCTGGCCTCAAACTCACTTGCCTCTGCCTGACTTGCCTCCCAAGTGCTGGGATTAAAGGTGTGCACTACCGCCACCAGGCAAAGAAAATCAATTTTACTACTGTAAACTATTTTTTCTTACCCATTGTATCTAGGATATTATTTTGACATGTAGCTGTTATAAAAATTATTGAGGCATGTTGCACTCTGTTTAAAATATTTCTTGCTTGTTTTTCATATACTTAAAAAGTTTCTTAAATCCAACATGAATTTTATGTTTTACGTGCCTCTCTATTGAACTATTACGTACATTTAATCTCACATGGAGCTGGTGGTGACCTCGCTGGGTGGCACATGTCTGTCACATGAGGTATCTGGGTGGGGCCTAGGAGGAGGTGTCTGTGATGATGACGGAAAGCCTCAGCTGCACACAGTGTTCACAGGTCTTCACTGCTGGTCACCACAGCGTGCCCTGTCCAGTCTACACTGAACAGTTCCTCAGACATGCAGGCCTAAGCTTTGGGGTCTGGGACCTGGCTGTGTTTGCCAGGGAGAATGCTCTCTTCTGCAGATATCTATCTGCATGACGTCACTGCTGAGTGCTTTGACATAACCTTTGGAAAGATTTGAATTCATCTTGCCGGCTTCTGGACCTTGTTGTATCAAAGGCTAGGCACGGTGGTACACACTTGTAATCCCAGGACCCAAAAGGCTGAGGCATGAGAATTATGAGGATGAGGCCAGCCTGTGCTACTCGGGGAGCCTGTCTGGGAGAGAGTAGGGAGGTAGGGGATGTATTTGGGACTAGAGAGATGGCTCAGTAGTAAAGAGCACTCCCTGCTCTTTCAGGGAATCTGAGGTCAGGTCCCAGCATTCCTATTGGGTGAGTCATCATCACCTGTAAGACCAACTCCAAGGAATCAATGCCCTTTTGGGGCTTCTGAGCCCACCCATATCCAAAAGGCACCCCCCCCACACACACACATGGTACCATCTTACATGTGGGATAGACTCATACATATACATAAGTAAGAATAAATAAATAAATAAATAAATAAATAAATAAATAAATAAATAAATAAATAAATCTTTTAAAAAATGTTTAGTGTAGGCACATGAGTTAGTGGCTAAGAGCACTTCTGTATAGGACCCAGATTCAATTCTTGATCACAACCATCTATAACTTAAGTTCTGGGCATCTGTTGTCCTCTTCTGGCCCCGCAGGCACCAGGCAGGCATGGGGTGCACATTCGTGCAGCACAACACTCACACGCACACAGAAAGGGTTAATAAAAAGCTACTTAATGAATGCCAATGAAAAGTAACTACATTGAATGAAGTTATTAAAATCTGGTTACCCAGTCTATAAGCCAGAAGACAGTTCTCAGTCACTGGTTTACATTTCAGATAGTAACAAAAGAATATGTCATAGCTTGTGTTCTTTCTGGCACTAGCTTATTACTGTCTGGTGCCCTGCACCTTAGATCAGAGATGTGTAGCTAGAATTCCTAAGAACACTCATTGTATGATGTGGAAATACATAATGGAAATAGTATGCTCAGACAATGGAAACATACAGTGCAAGTATACCTAGTGCTTGTAAGCTAATTCTTAAGTTTGTTCTGGAATGTTCTACATGCACAGAGCACATAACAGATGTGGTATACAATTCTAGTGATGGCTTTTATATGGTAAAATGCTCTCCAATAAAATACCCCTCATTTTCATGTAAAACACACTTGTTTTAGAAAATGAAATTGGGTTAAGTCTGGAATCTCACAGGCTAAGGATCAGTGTGTAGAGTGTAGAAATGGAAGTTCAGGGTGCATTTGAAATCTCCCATTGCCCTTCGATGGTGTTATTGAACACAGGAGTGGTATTAAGAAGTCACTGAGGCCTGGTGGTGGTGGCTCAGGAAGCAGAGGCAGGCGGACCTCTGTGAGTTCGAGGCCAGCCTGGTCTACAGAGCAAGATCCAGGACAGGCTCCAAAGCTACACAGAAAAACGCTATCTTGAAAAAGAGGCAGTTGTCCATGGTTGTCTAACTGAACTCATGGTCTTGGGATTCTTCACTGCTACTTCTCTAATCAGTTACAACAAGCCCTAAACCAGGAGGACACTGGAGGTGGAGAGCAAGAACAGGCTCATAGCACTTAAAGTCATGTGTGTGTGTGTGTGTGTGTGTGTGTGTGTGTGTCTGTGTGTGTGTGTGTGTGTGTGTGTCTGTGTGTGTGTGTGTGTCTGTATGTGTGCATGCATCTGTGTATGTGTGTGTGTGTCTATGTGTCTATGTGTGTGCATGTGTCTGTGTATGTGTGTGTGAATGTGTGTGTGTGTGTCTATGTGTCTATGTGTGTGCATGTGTCTGTGTGTGTGTGTGTGAATGTGTGTGTGTGTGTCTATGTGTCTGTGTGTGTGCATGTGTCTGTTTATGTGTGTGTGAGTGTGTGTGTGTGTGTCTATGTGTCTGTGTGTGTGCATGTGTCTGTTTATGTGTGTGTGTGTGTGTGTGTGTGTGTCTATGTGTGTGTGTGTGTGCATGTGTCTGTGTATGTGTGTGTGTATGAGTGTGTGTGTGTGTCTATGTGTCTGTGTGTGTGCATGCGTGTGTGCGTGTGTGTGTGTGTGTGTGTGTGTGTGTGTGTGTGTGTGTAGACAGACTATCGCTATATAGCCCAGGCTAGTCTCCATTCTATTCTCCTGCCCCTGCCTCCTGAGTCCTGGATTTGCAGGTGTGAGTCACCATGTGTTAATCCCAGTGGGGGAGAATAAGGATACTACCACAATTTTTTACCCAAATTTGAAGCAAGCTTTATTAAATACTGGCCAGGGTGATGGACACTGGCCAGGTCCATTCTCAGGATTCCCAGAAAATGGCAAGGAATTACATTAGTTAGAGGCTTATAAAAGCAAGACTTCATCCAATCAGGGGCAAGCATACATCCTGACATACTTCCTGTCTACTTACCTTCCACCTACGTGTGATCAAGCACATCCTGTGCAGTTGGGGCAACCAAGCTTGATTACAGAAGTGAAAACACTCCATTTGTTATCTTACATGTACAAAAGCCCCAGCATTCCAGGAAGTTATCCATCCTTAGACAAGTGGGGCTCACAGGTTAGAGGCATTTAGTTTTATAGATCTTTTAAGCAAAATAATTTAAACTTAAAATACACATGCCCAGCTTAATGCCATCCTTTGGAATGCTGAGTTCTTTATCTGTTTTTGATTTTGCTTTTGGATTGATTTATTCTATTTTGTGTGTGTGATGGTTTTGCCTGCCTGTGTATGTGCTATGTGCATGCTCAGTGCCCTCAGAGATCAGAAGAGGGCATCAGATTCCCTGAATTGGGAGTTGCTGATGGTTGTAAACTACTATGTGGGTGCTGGGTATTGAACCTGGGGTCTCTGTAAGAGCGACAAGTGGTCATCCACCGAGCCACCTCTCCAGCACTGTGACAGTGAGTTCTTAATTCCGAGGTCAGGTATAGTGGCCCACATGTCAGGCACAGTGCTATGAAAAAAACACTCAACTCTTTTGCTTTGTTCCCCAGAACAAAGTAAGTTTGGTCCCTTATGGTTGCTTTCATATTTGCATATCCATGCCACATAAAATTGGCTCTCTTACTATCCAGACATTCCACTTCCACATACTCAGTGATGACTGTTGATGATAGAAAGACCTGTTGGCTATGAAGTGCTTGGCTTATCAAAATAAGGGATAAATAACCCTGTGAGAAGGCCAGGCTGTGGTGAGTATTGATAAGGTAGGGCTGCCATGTAACTCTTTGGGGTCTTCCCTGTGATGCCTGCTGTGCATGTGTCCCCAGCACCCCATTTCCATTTGTGTACCTTAGATGTTGAGAATCACAGAGAGGCTTCCAAGGCCCAACCTCTCATCTTTGATTGAGCTCTTTGATGGGATGACCTAGGTAGCTTTGCTCTGTTCTGCTTTAATTGTTTATTTTTGATGCTGGGGAGCATGGAACTTGGAGCCTTGCACACATAGGCAAGCACTTGACCACTGAGCTATATGGTCTGCTTGTTCTGCTTGTTCTACTCACCTTTCAGATAAGCAGTTTGTATGTGGGTTGTGGAAATTTTAAATGTTGAAAAACATTACTGGCCTGGAGAGACAGCTTAGCGGGTAGAAGTGTTTGCCACATAAGTCTGGTGACAATTCCTGGATCCTTTGTCAAAGGGGAAAACCTCTGGCCATGGTGACATATGCTTTTAGTCCCAGAGCCCAGGCAGCAGAGGCAGGGGGATCTCTATGAGTTCAAGGCCAACCTAGTCAGAATATCAAATTCTAGGCCAGCCAAGGATACATAGTGAGACTCTGTCTCAAGACCCTCCCCTGAAAAGGAGAGAACTGACTCTCCAAAGCTGTCTTCTCTGTACACACACACACACACACAACACATACACACTATACTTGAGATGGTTGAGATGGGCAGTCCCAGCACTTGGGAGGTGGAGGCTGGTGGATCTGGACTTCCAGGTTAGCCTCAGCTGTAAGTTGAAGGTCATCCCAGGCAATATAGGATCTTAAAAAAAAATACCACCACCACCACTGTCATGACACAATCCCTCACACAAATAAAACCCAGATTCATATATCCTCATATCCATAAAAGAATTTTTATGGCACCAAAAGGAGAAAACAATGTAAATGTCCCCAGACAGATGAACAGATATGAAAGTTTACTCACTTGGTGGTCTGTAATTCAACCTCAAAAGGGGATGAAATTTTCACATAACATGAATGATTCTGAGAACATCTTTTTACTGAGTGAAGCAACTTAGACACAGACAGTAGCTGCTGTGCGATCTTCTTCTGTAAGACAGCTTGCATGCTCCAACAGGACAGTGCCTGATGGGAGCAGGAAGAAACTGGGGTGGAGTTCTTTAAGAGGTGCAGTGTTTCAGATGTGGGGGATGAGAATGTTCCAGAGAAATGTGGTGGAAATGGCTGCACACATGTGAATGCACAAGGTGCCATTGCAAGTACAGCCAACATGACTCAAAAGGCAAGTGGTTTTCTGCATATTTTACCTTTGTAGAAAATGCACACATGTTCATGACTGTACTGCACTAGACAGAGCATTTTCTTTTATGATTTCAAATGTGGAAAACACCAAGACCTCCTCATCAAAATGAGCCTCACTCACCCTTCTCCTCTAGATGGCTATTGAGCCTTCTGGGCTTTGACCTAATACAGAGGCATGGAGTCAGCACAGATTGACTTAAATTCCCCTGGCCTGCTCTGGCTAGGCTGCTGAACAGGGCAGGCTAGGCATGGGGTCCTCAGGATTGGCATGAGAAAGACCTATAAGGTTAAAAGAAACAAACTAATATGATTGAGCAGTTTTTGTTTTGTTTTGTTTTGTTTTGACTAGGTCTCATGTAGTCCAAGATGGCCTCAGACTTGGCACATGATTGAAGATGACCTTGAACTCCTGATCCTCCTGCCTCCGCCTCCCAAGTTCAGGTACTGCAGGCATGAGCTGCCATGCCCAGTGTGACAGACGTGTTAGGGAGAGGAAAGTTGCATCAGGTCACATTTGGGTGGAGGACTCCTGTGGGCGGGCAGTCCTGGGTGTCCCTGCAGAAATGGCCAGGGTGGTTAAAGTGTTACAAAGGCTGGTTCTGGGGCAGAATGGGAAGCTGGCGCTCTCAGGAACTTCTATTTATCCCATTTTGAATTTAAGTGTGTTTTCTCCAAGCCCCCAGCCTTCAGTTTCCTGTGTGTGAATAGGAAAATGTGCACCTGCATTTGTTGGTCTTCCCTCATGACTCAGAAATCTCTAGAAAGTCAGCGTTTCCCAATGGCTGGGGCCAGAGTTCTCCCTCTGGTTGCCAAATCATTTGGGTAGAAATCTGGAGCCATTGCTGTCTCACCAGAAGCAACACCACACAGATCTGGGAGCTGAAGGCTGCTGGCAGTGTCTACGGAAAGCTCAGGGAAGTACCTGGCACAGGCCCCAGGATGGGCTGCTGCTAGGGTAAGGGACAGGACTGGGAAGTCCGGGCAGAGCAGGCCCACCTCCAGCCCGCAGCCCCTCTGGGCTCTTGGTGTCTGACACACATAGGAGAGCTGTTTGCCGGGCTCCTGCCATCCAAGCCAACCTTGTCTGAAGGCTGAATCCAGCTGGTCCCGATTCCTGGCACTTGAAAACGAATTTATTTAATGTTCCCTGAGCCACCAATGTGGTGGTGGCTCCAACATGTGGCTTCAGCACTTGGGAGACTGAATTCTAGGCCAGCTCAGGCTTCACAACCAGCTTCAGGCTTGCCAGAGCTACAATAAGACTCCAAAATGAAAGAACAAATGAATAATTAAATACAAATAAAGCTGATTGGTATTATTTCCAGAAAGAGAATATAGACCTCATGGCTGAGCAAGCCAACTCAGAGAGGCCTGTGCATAAATATGTATAAGTAGTTATGCACACATATGCACATACGGACAAGGCTTCCAGACATTTCCAGTGGCACCTGCTTTGATATATTGGTAGTGGGTCTACAAACAAGTGTAACAGTTTTGTAAGCAATTTGGTGGTAACTGCAAAAATGAAATGTTTCTTTACACACACACACACACACACACACACACACACACACACACACCATATATATGCTTTTCTTGAGATAGGTTCCCGATGGGGGTGTAGGCTTTTCACAAGAGCAAGCACTAGATACCTCAAGAGAGTTGGATGAGTAGACACCACACAAAGCACCAACAGTCTCGGAAAACAACAAAAAAAAGATGGAAGGAGTCAGCTAACTCTACAGAGGAGTCCTCTGACCTCCACATATGCAGGCCTCCCATTATACAAAAATATTAAAGGTATGAATTTAGAACATTGTGAATAAATTTTACCATATATAAAGTGAAGAAATAAGGCTTAAAATATTAAAATAGTATAATACTTTTTTAAAAATTAAAAACAATTGAAGGGGGAACCTAGAAAAAATTGGAGGGAGATGAGGTTTATGGTTAAAATATATGGTATTGTGAATGAAATTTTAAAATAATAATTAAAAATCTTATAATATTTTTTTTTACAAACTAAAGTAAAAGTATACATTTGCCGGGCGGTGGTGGTGCACGCCTTTAATCCCAGCACTCGGGAGGCAGAGGCAGGCAGATCTCTGTGAGTTTGAGGCCAGCCTGGGCTAACAAGTGAGTTCCAGGAAAGGTGCAAAACTACACAGAGAAACCCTGTCTTGAAAAAACAAAAACAAAAACAACAACAACAACAAAAAGTATACATTCAAGAAATACACATAGGTGTTAAAGAGATGGGTCAGAGGTAAAGAGAACTTGCAGCTCGGCAGAGGGCCTGAGTTAAGTTTCCAGCACCCACATGTCAGCTCTGTTAGGAACTGCCCTGACCCCAGTTCCAGATGACCTGGAGCCCTCTTCTGCCTTCCACAGGCCCCAGAACACAAATGACACACACACGCACACATACACACACACACACACACACACACACACACCAAAATAGAATATTTTGTTTAATGCATATAGATTCAATTACTTACCTAGTATTAACCATCTGTTAACAGATGAAGAGCTGGAGGGACAGCTTGGTAGTAGAACTCAGCATGCGTAATGTTCAGTCCCCAGCATCAATCAAAACCAAAACCAGTCCAAGCAAATAAGAGCAAAATAAAGCAGTGAGGTCGCGATGGACAAGGGACGGGGAGTCAAGAGGAGGGTCATTTGCCAGTATCTGTTCTTGGGAAGACGGTCATTCAGTGTTTGCTTTGATTTGGGGTGATGAGTTCTGGAGTTCTTACATTTAAAAAAAGTAACCAAAAGAGTCTTAGTGTAGTGGTACACAACTTTAATTCCCAAATCTGACAGGCAGAAGCAGGCAGATCTCTGAGTTTGAGGCAGGCCTGGTCTACATAGTGAGCTCAGATCAGCTAGGGATGAGGAAGGTATGGTATGAACAGAGTTGTGATTCATTCATAATTACAGGGTCACCTCATCTTACCATCACTCCCAAAAACCGACTCAGCAAGCCTGGCTTAGGAGTCAGCAGAATGGGGCTCCCTTCAGTGCACCTGAGTGGAGCTTCTCTTATCGGCCTGAGGACATCTACATCCACTCCTCCAGATGTGTTTTCTTTTACCTCATCTGCTGTTAGCATACTTACAGTGTTATCCCAGGAGTAACACTGGTACAGGGTTTATTCCTCCTGAATGTGTATTTTTAGAACGGGCTGAACTTCCTTTCTGTGTCTTTTCCCATAGAATTCTACTCCCTTTGATGGCTGTACAGGAATAACTGTGCCATTATTTATAACTCTTTTGGTGATAAGCATTTAGATTGTTCTTTTATTTTTATTTTTATTTTTTAAAAAAGCTGTTACAGTACACTAAACTGCTCCTGGGAATATTTTCTATGGAGAAAGTATATTGGTACAGTACATTTCAGAAAGATTGCTGAATCACAAGTGCCCCATATCTGTAGGCAAGCATGGTGCCTCACACCCCTAACCCCAGTATTCAGGACATGGAGGCAAGAACAAGGTTGGTTGTGAGTTTGAGACCAGCCTGAGATATATAAAACCCTGACTCAGAACAGAAAAACAAACCAGAAATGTACTTATGACTTGACAGTTACTGCCAGATTGGCTAAAAACACCTGTTGGTAGGCCCACCGTTAGCATTTCAAAGTGTGTCGCATAGGCAACATCAGGAAACAATCTTTGTGTTCTTTGCTTTCCCCAGGTTGTCAGAGAGTGGGGAGTGATTGGTGAGATTATTAAGGCCACTCCATGTAGTTAAAAGGGAGTTTATTTTGTGGGGTAACTTACAAATGAAGGGGTAGGTTGCAGGGTCTGGCAAAGGTATGGCGCAGTCTGGCAGTGTTCTCTGGAGAACTCTGCTAGGTCTACCTCCAGTGTCCAGGGACCGGAACCAAGAAAGAGCCCTCCTCTCGACCCTGAGTCTTCCGCTTCCTCCTCCGCCCTGCCTTGTGGGTGTGACCATTACCGAAGCCTCAATGGGGGTTGGAACTTCCAGGCCAATGCTGGGATGGCTACCCACTACAGGAAGTGGTTCCTAGACCAGGGGCCAGCAGGGAGGCAACACTCACCTCCTGGACCTTACCTTGTCTTCTCTGCTTGCTAAGGGGCAGAGGTCACTAGCAGAGGCCCTTGTCTCTCCCCCGCCACCACCACCCCAGGTCAGTGAACTGGTGGGCCTGTCCCACCATTCCATGATTGCTGGAAAGTGGTAAGACATTATTTAGGATTTATGAAAAAGGTGCAAATAGCCATAAATTCAAACTCGAAAGAATGTTATAGTGATGCACTGGGGCCAAAATCTAACGTCCCAGCGCCAACAAGAGCCTGGTCATCTCTCGTTCAGAACACAGACACTTGTCCTTCTGGATTTAGGTCTCCCAAGGTTTGGTTTCCAGCTGACAGCCTTCCATGATGTAATCACATGCATGTCTTCAGTCAGACAGCAGGCCAAGAAGGGAAGATACTCCTCCCCTGCCTGTGGGCAAGGACACCAAGGTGCATTTATGTGCTCAGCTCAGCTATGCCTGTATCTGGATAATACTGAATGAGATGTGGAGTTCAAGATTGCTCAGAGGGTAAGGGTGCTTTAGGCCAATCAGGGGTTAGGTCTCTGGAAAACTGACTCCCACAAGTTGACCTTTGACTGTCACACACAGTGCCATGGCATGTGCACCCCGCCCCTGAAAATAAATAAATGTAATTAAAAGATTAAAACAGGCCAGGCAGTGGTGGCGCACGCCTTTAATCCCAGCACTCGGGAGGCAGAGCCAGGCAGATCTCTGTGAGTTCGAGGCCAGCCTGGGCTACAGAGTGAGTTCCAGAAAAAGTGCAAAGCTACACAGAGAAACCCTGTCTTGAAAACAAAAAAAACAAAAAACAAAAAAATTAAAAACAGAAGGAGGCATGGCACTTGTTCAGTAAAGTTCTCTGAAATCCAAAGTGATGTGAACCTCGATGAAGAATTACTGGACGACCGTGGCCGGGGCAGTGGCAGAGGATTGCTCGAAGCTGAAGGCCAATCTGAGCCACAGGAGACTGTCTCAACAGAACAAAAGTCAAAGGAAAAAATGATGAGATGGTTTGTATTTTAACCAATACCACACAAAAAGGTATTGAACCAAGTTGCTTTGTTGTAGCAAACTCTCTTGATTCCTGAACTACCACAATGCCCCACACTGGTGCTCTAGTGATGTTTAGAACCCCGCAGAACTGCATCTCCCTGAAACTGACCTGCCCTGTGCAGCAGGTCACTTTCTTAGCTGATGAAAACGAAGATCTAATACTTCTACGGCTATTCAGAAGAGTAAAGAGAATCTGGTTATAAAAAGAGAAAAATGAGCCGAAGAAGCGCCTCAGCGGGTTCAGTTCCCAGCACCCACATGGTGGCTGATAGCCGCTGTAGTTCCAGCTCCAGGAGACTCAACGCCCCCTTCTGGCCACCATTGGTACTGCACCAAACACATGATCAAACATTTAAAAAAAAAAGTCATTTAAAAAAAAAGAGAGAGAAAAGCAGCCAGAGCCAGACTGGTAGCTTTCTAGTAGAGGCTGGATGAGAAGAGGAGCAGGTGAAGCTAATAAAATGTTATGTTTTATTTAACCTCTTCCATCTAATCTATTATCGTTCAACACTTAGTCCGTGTAAACATTTCTGTTACAGCACTAGCTCACATTCTTTCCTTCATAGGGATCTCAAAACTCCTCGTCTTTAACTCTTTGGGGGCACACTCTGTATCACACCAGCTTCATTTTAAGTACTTCATGCCTGGTGGCTCCCACACGTTCGTTCGTTCGTGTGACACACTCAGTGCCTGCTTGGATTGTAGCATGCACCTGATAAATGCTAGCTGTTCAGTTTTAGCCTTTTGCAGGAATTACCACCCTTCTCCTAGCTCAACCCCCGAGTTGGGGACAATTGGACCCTTCCCTGGAGAAGCCTTTTTGTAGGCATTGCGTGTATCCTTCCTAGTAGCCTCAGGGCACCACTCAGTACCTGCCATCTGAAGGAGAGAGGGACAGAATTGTGTGCAGGATGATGAGGAGCAAGGTTCCTTTTTATTGTTGTTATTGAATTGTTAGATAGTGACAGGAAGAGCCAGCACCCTCTGTCCTCAGACAGCCTCTCAAGGCCATTTCTCTGAACTGGGTCAGGCTGCACGGGAGCCATGATAAGGAAAGTGCATGTCTTTACTAAACAGTGGCCTGGGAGAAACCTGAAGTGTGAACATGAGTGCCCAGGTACATGATTCTTCTTGTTCCCATAACTTAAGCTCTCTTTTTGTTATTTAAATATAAAAAATTTATAGTATTTTTCAATTGTTTGAAATTATATCAGAGTGAGATCATTTCTCCCCTTTCCTTCCTCCAATCCTTCCACACAGCCCTCTCCCTTTGCTCTCTCTCAATTCATGACCTCTTTTTCTATGTTGTATCGTATAAACTCTGGAAAGATGGAAAGAGAAACTGCTCAGGCTCCGTTGCTTTGAAGGATTTGAACTGAGGAAGGTGTAGGAGCTCCTCTGGAAAATGCCGTGTCAGCAGAGCACAGAGAGAGATGGTTGACTAGATGCCAGCTGCGGGAGCAGCCTTCCCGGGAGAGGTTGGGGCGGAGTGCACCAGCCCTGGTTGGAGGGGGGCGGGACGGAGTCCTGTCCTGGGTCTTTTGATGCTCCATTTTAGCTCAAATTCCCATAGCATTCCCATCCTCCCCCCCTCAAGGGTGGAGTGGATTGAGCAGGGAGGGATACTGAGGCTCCAGCCTGTCCCTGCCAGAGTTCACTTTTCACCTTTTGTCAAAGCTGTTTGAGTCTGGCCTGCTCACCCTAGTGCATCCCTGTCCCCTGTAACTTCAAGGCACCACAGAGCCGCTGTGTTTGATGTGTCTTAACTTTAACACAAAGCACACCAGGGCTGGTTAATGATCATGAACTGTCATGGCAGCCACTCTGCAAAGGTGACATTGATGGATGGGCCTGCAGCTTGTAGGGAGGCAGTGGGTACATCAGCAGAAGGTTTATTTAAGCCAAGGCTGATAATGGGGGGCCTTGGGAGTCCCTGACAAGCAGAACCTTACTAGGATCGAGGAGGAGAGTCCTCTTTTGGTATGGCCCTCTGCAGGGCCTCTCACACTCATCTTGTCTACCAAATAAAAGCATTCCTTGATGATTGGGAGCTACTTCAAATCTGTCTGGAGGCAGAGAAGAGCCTAAACTGGTAACCAACTTTGTCTTCTTCTTGGTTTGGCCTGGTTTATTTTTAAGTTCATGTTTGCCTTCATTAGCCATTTGCAAAAAGCATCTTTAAAGAAAATGCATAGGGGTGGATCTGAATAGGCCTGGTCTCTTTATGATTGCCTCTGAGACTGACCAGAAGTACAAGTTGGTTCCTTAAGAGATTCCATCTGAAAAAGTGCTTGTCGTTCTGTGCAAGGCTCATGTCATTTAGCGTACTCTCTGAAGTTCCAGCCATGTTAGCCTAGTAACAGTCAAGCACATTTCACAACACCTAGGTCACAGGACTTCTGATATTCTTATCACAAGAAAATAATAAATATTTGAGGTGGTGAATATGCTAATTATACAGACTTAAACATTGTTGGTGCTGGGGATTGAACCCATGACCTCATACATGCTAGGGATGTGTTCTGCCACTGAATCATATCATAGCTTCAGTAAACTCATGAATCCTATTTTGTTTTTGGGATTTGCTGGTCATTACTGCACCCAGCATATGTGTTTCTGTGGTGTCATTTACATGACACTTATCGTTTGTAAACTTCGAGCTACTTTGCAATGTGACTTACCCTTTGGTTAGAAGCTAGACCTTCCCTTCTCCCTTGGGGTTAGTTGTGTGGTTTGCGTTAAAATGAGCTCTTGGTAAGTGGCTTGGCCACAGACTCCTCGTTTGTCTGGAGATGGCGATGTCAATTTCAAATTGACAGGGGACCTTTCATCTCTGAGGACCCAGGCAGAGAGGTGCTCTATGGGGTCCACTGATAATCCTGTGGGGTGACAGCTAGCGCCTGCTGAAGACGTCTGGTTGGCTCCCCACTTACTAAATTCAGCACCGATGGCCCCAGCTCACTGCTGGACAGCATAAACACCAGGTTTTGGTAAATAAACCCAGGCTATCATGTAGCCATCCAACATGCACTTAGGTGGAGACTGACAGCTCACTCCGAAGGACTTAGGGCCCAGGGCTGGAGCTTTTGGATACAGAGGCTCCAAGGTTCCAAGATAAACAAACCTGTCGTGAGAGTGACCAGAGTGTTAGGTCAGCCCAAGGGTCACTTACAGGTCATCCTGCTGGGAGCTCCGTCTCTGCTTTGTGTTCCTTCTGGAGAGGAAAGCAGCAGGGCCTCATAAAGAGGGCTGGGTCCTAATGGGAAAGCAGTCCTGGCCTGCTTGCCAGAGCCTTTGGGATCAGATGGCACCAACTGTGCTGAGTACTCCAGGCAAGGGTGTGGTTGCAGCTTGTGCTTTTTGTAAGAGTTAACGCACCAGTTACTTTGGAAATACAGATTATGGCATGTATGGAGCAGCACATGTGGGCAGCAGAATCTGGGAAGGGACCTCCAAGGCTTAGGGGGATACTAGATGAGCAGTAGGACTTGCTAGTCAGCACTGGCAAGGTCAGTGAACAAAATGGGAAACTCCCTGTCTGTCTCTTTCTTCTTCAACTGTTGGTTTCCAGAGTTTCCTCAGGATTACTAACTAGGGGCCTTTGGAGATGACACTAATCTCTCTCTGCTTGGTTTAAGATGACAGAGAGGTGAATGTGGGGTTTTGTGTTGTGGCCCTGCTTTGCTGACCTTCAGCACAGTAAGGCCGTCATCCCTCTCCCAGCCATCTCCCACTTCTCTCGAGTTCGGGAAGTTAGGGCAGGAAGAGAGCCTGCCATCAGAGGAAGGCTGTGGAGTGTGGTGGCGCACACCTTCAATCCTAGCGCTCTGAGGCAGAGGCAGGCATCCGTGTGTGAGCTGGAAGCCAGCCTGGGCTATGTAATGAAAACTAGCCCATCCTTCCTCCAAAAGGGAGGAGTCAGTGGCATGTGTTGTTCTTCTTTCAAGTTTGCAAATGAAAAGGGGTTTTCCATCCAATGCTCAACTGCAGCCTCTTACAAATGGGGTCCAAAGGGGGTAGCCTCTACCCATTAACCAGACCTGGGCCCAGGAATAGTGTAGATTATCTTTCTAAATATGTTTAATTTTTTTATGGTGTGTGTGTGTGTGTGTGTGTGTGTGTGTGTAAGCATATTCGTAGCCATGAAAACCAAAGGTGGCATTGGTTCCCTGAAGCTGGAGTTACAAGTTGTGGTGAGCTGTCCAACAGGGGTGTGGGAACCAAACTCAGGTCCTCTGGAAGAACAGTATGGGATCTTATCTCTCTTTTCTCATTGTGTAGATCACTTTTAAATAAACTCAGTTTACAAAATATATGCAACATTACTGATGCATTTAAAGATATGTGCAAATTTGTATTTAATGAGATGGAAGTTGTAACAAATCCCTGTGATGTCAGAGCTCAACAGGCTGAGCAGAGAGTTTAGAGTTTGAGACTATGTCCCTGTGCAAGACTCTGTCTTAAAAAATATGCATGGGGGTGGGGATTTAGCTCAGTGGTAGAGCACTTGCCTAGCAAGCACAAGGCCCTGGGTTCAGTTCTTAGCTCCAGAAAAAAAATGCATCTAACAACATTCATAGAGATGCAGGTAAAAATATGATTAAAAGAACTGAAACCATACCAGTGTGCATAGCTGCCATGGAATCAAACTAGGAGTCCATATGAGAAGGGGAACTGTGATTTCTGACCACTCAGAAACTAAGTGTAATGAGGAAGACTGAGGCCAGCAAGACAGTTCAGTAAAGGTACTTGCAAACAAACTTTGATCCCCAAACCCACACAAAGAAGAAAGGGGCTGGAGAGATAGCTCAGCAGCTAAAAGCATGTGCTACTATTGCAGAGGACCCATGCACTTACATTGGGTGGCTCACAACTGCCTATAATTCCTCCTCTAGGGGGAATCTGATGCTTCTGGTCTCCTTGGGTACCTGCAATTAAATGTATAAACACACACACACACACTCACACACACACACACACACACACACACACAAACAAACATTAAAAAGAAAGATAAGAAAAGCAGGAAATTCCAATACAGATTTTGTTATTAAAAACTTTATAAAGGTGAGGGACTAAAATGTTGAAGTCGTTTTGAAAAACAAGACTTGAGCATGACAGGCCTTTGCCTGTGATGTTGGCAGAGATGTAGGTAGGTAGATCCATGGCAGAGGACATCTGAGAACAGTCTCAGGTGAATCCCTCTGAGTTTTAAATATGTGTAGAAACAACACAGTGGAGGAAATGTCTTAAAATGGGTGCGTGAGCAGTTAGGACCCCATAGCCAAACAGCCAACAAACACTCGAGTCAGGTCTTATATCTTACCTAAAAATTAACCCATAATTTAGCATAGACTCAAAATATAAATATTTTTAGGAAAAATAAGAGAAAAACCTTTGAGACTTTGAGGTAGACAAGGATTTCACAGTTTTGACACCAAAAGCAGGATCTATTGAAGAAAAAATTAAAAGTTTGAAGACAGACATGATGATGCATCCAGAATCCTAGCACTGAGGAGGAAGCTGAGGGAAAAAAAAATGGGCTTGGGTATGGTGGTGCGTGCCTGGAGTCCTGGCACTTGAGAGGGTAGGCTGTTTAGGAATTCAAGACCAGGTTGTGCTACATAGTGAGTTCAAGGACAGCCTAGGCTATATGAATTCTTGTATTAAAAGAAGAAGAAGAAGAAGAAGAAGAAGAAGAAGAAGAAGAAGAAGAAGAAGAAGCAGAAGCCAGTATTTTATTCACACTTTTAAATCCCAGCACTTGGGAGGCAGAGGCAGGCTTTGAGGCCAGTGTGGTCAATATAGTGAGTTCCAGGTCAGCCAGAGCTACATAGTGAGACCCTGTCTCAAAATCAAAATGAAACAAGAAAACACATAAATAGATAACTTACTAAATTAAAGAAAAACTTTTACTCTGTGAAAGACCAGTAAAGAAGATAGAAAGCAAGCTGTACACTGAGACCACAGGTCTGCAAACTGGAAGTAGGTATCCAGAATATATAGGGAACCCTCTAGGGGTCAGAGAGATGGCACAGTGGTTTGGAGCCCGGGCTGCTCTTGCAGAGGACCCAGGTTCCCGTTCAGTATCCAGAACCTACAGGGCAGCTCACAGCCATCTGTATCTTCAGTTCTAAGGAATCTGATGCCCTTGTCTGGCCTCTGAGGGCACGAGGACATGAATATGATGCACAAACATACATGTAGGCAAATACTAATATATGTAAAATAAAAAGAGAGAAAACTTTTTTAAAAAGCTAGGAATGAGGCCCAATGTGATGGTACATGCCTATAATCCTAACCCTGAATTTGAGGCTAGCCTGGGCTACAAAGTGTCTCTTTAAACTGTGATCCACAAAGCTCGTGAGAATATCTGTTTAAGGGTTAAAGGATCCAGAAGTAGGGATCTATAGCTCAGTTGGCAGGATGCTTGCCTAACATGCATGAAACCTTGGCTTAGATCCTCAACACTGCATACAGACAGGCATGGTGGTCTATGCCTGAATCCAACATTTAGGAAGTGGAGGCAGGAGGCTCAGAAAGTCAGTCACCCTTGGCTATATTGTAAATTAGAGGCCAGCCTGGGCTACACAAGTAATGTTACAAACAAACAATAAACGAAAGAAAGGAAGGAAAAGACAAGAAATAAGAAACTCAAAGTGTCCAAAGTCCAGTACTGATGTCCTTCTGCCCCCACCGATCCCAGCGCTGAGAAGGATGAGTGGAGAAGCCATCTCATCTCTGAGCTCCCAGTATCTTTGTCCCCTCTTAAGATGCTTGTCACTTTCTTTCGTATGTGTGAGTCTATACTTCTTCCATGCTGTATTCCTGAACTGTAATGGATTTACCTAAGTAGAAAATCTGCAAGTATTTGTTGGGTGAGTCATGGTACCCAATCACACAGTTGGGGGTTTCTCATAGGTTTGGCAACTGCCCTTGGTGAGAAATGTCTGGAGAGGTCTGACTGAGGTGGCCATGGCAGGCTTCTTCATGTCATTGGACATTAATGTAGGGTGTATTAATGAGGTGAGGTGCCCACCAGGGAGGTAGGGAAAGAACCTTGTCACTGACCCAGCTCAATCATAAAATTAAAAGCCATACCCTTCAACATCACACTTGTAGCTTTGGGAAATACTGAACTCCCCATCAATCTGATGATTCCACCTTCTCTTTAGGGCAGATCTAGTCTTTTAAGAAAGGGCGGCAGCTGAGAGAACTTTAAAGATTCCTTCTGCTGGGGAATTTGCTGAAACATTGCACACCATCGATTCCAGCCCCCATATTGCACTCTTGGCTTTTGAAGAGAAGGCAGCCCCCCTCTTATCTGGTATTGCCTACTTAAACAAGCTCTGTGGTGTGGAGGTGTTGTCCTTTGGAAAGTTGGCCTGAGACACTTTACCAAGTGTCTGCAAACATTTAGACACGGAAAACTGCCCACTGTTAACTCACAGCCCCATTGTCTGTGCTGGGGCCACTCTTCTCTGGAAGTGGCTAGCAGTGGGGGGAGGTGGAGAGGGGAGAGCTGCCCACAGGGAATCCCTCAGCTGGGGATCTGGGCTGGGGAATTGTGCTGCTGTTTGTTTAAACAACCTGGGTGTAATTGGATTGTTTGAGATGCCCGAGATGTTTGGGACAGTGGGGGAAGGGAGCTGCTTGCAGTGGGACAGAGTTGGGGCAGCTGGCTGGGTCGTTGTCAGTGGGAAGGCTGGCCTTGCCAGCTGGGTGGTGGGCACATCAAGATCTGGGTCAATAGGTTGGTGACAGAATCTACAGAATGTTAAACCTAGCCCTTGAAGGGTACATCCAGCCTAAAATCTATGGTCCCATCCAGGCACAATGGTGCACATCTGCAAGCCCAGTTCTCTGGAGGCAAATGCACAGACACACACATACACAACACACACACACACACACACACACACACACACACACACACACACACACACGTTACCTTTGTAATTATGACATTCCAGAGATAGTATACCACATAAATAATTTTTTTGTTTGTTTTGCTTTTCAGACCAGATTTTTTTAGTAAAACTTCACAAAAAATAACTGCTAAAATTGTAAGCCAAGCTTTGGCAAGGAAAAGTAAGAATGCTGAGCAAGAATGTTTCAAAAGGCTTACATCACTCCCAGAGACCTAGGGACCGCCAGAAAGTATTCACAGACCTACAGAAAAAGCAGGCCTTTGTTTTATTGTAGAGAGCATACAGTTGTTTGTTTGTTTTTGTTTTCAAGACAGGGTTTCTCTGTAGCTTTGGAGCCGGTCCTGGACTAGCTCTGTAGACCAAGCTGGCCTCGAACTCACAGAGATCCACCTGCCTCTGCCTCCCAAATGCTGGGATTACAGGCATACACCACCACCGCCCGGCCAAGAGAGCATACAGTTTTATTTGACCTGGGGAAAAGGATGGAGGGTAAAAAAAAAAAAAAGAAAATGGGAAGAATAGAAGGAATCTTGGTAATGCTGGCCAAGCCTGGCCGGCTCCACCCTTTGTGATCAGGCCCCAAGTAAACCAAGGTCACTCCTCAAAAAGGTGTGATTATTTACCAGGGATTCATTTCACTTGAGAAAGGATTAGAAAAAACACAAGGTTCCTCCTTGTAGGAAAATACACTAGTTCAGTAATGACGAGAATGTTATCAGGCCTCCAAGAATGAAACACTGAATCCCTCCCTAGAAAGGAGGAAAGAAGGAAAGAGAAAAGAAACAAGACAGAAAAGGCAAAATAATGACTAAACAGTGTAAAGAACAAACTGTGCGCTTTTGCTCTGACGGTAACATCGTATAGAGGCCCTCAGCCCAGCAAGATAACAAGTCATTTCAGAAGAGGCATGTCAGGACCAGTGAGGGCCTGCAGGACCAGTGAGAGCCTGCATCCCTGGGTCGGGTACAAATACTTCAGGGCTTTTCACTTTGACACTTTCTTTCTGACACAGAGTCTTGCAATGTAGCTTAGGTTAGCTTTAGACTCATTATATAGCCCAAGCTGGTCTTGAACTTGTGATTCTGCTGCCTGAGTTCTGGGATTATATTCTTCCATGCCTGGCTTTCTCCTTATCACCCTGAGGATCACACTTGAAGTCAGTAGGCAGGGATTGGGGAGATGGCCCGGTTAGAAACGTGCTTGTTGTGAAGGCAGAGGTTTGGAGTTGGATCCCAGCATCCACATGACAGCCAGGAGAGGTAGCACAAGACTATGATTCTAGTACTAGAGTACAGAGACAGGAAGTCCTCTGGGGTGGCTTAGGGGATGTGGAAGTGTGGCCTTGCTGGTCAGCTGGTCTAGGTAAATCAGCAAGCTCCAGGTTTAGAGAGAGACTGTGTCTCAAAAACATTGAGAAAGACATCCAATGTCAACTTCTGCCTTCCACTCAAACCCATGTATGTGCCCACCCACGTGTGTATACCCCCCACATGTGTGTACCCCCCACCCATATGTGTGCACCCCCCCAACACACACGTGCATAAAACTGGCAGTCAAGCGCCTCGTGATAGTTTTAGCAGTGACACCTAATGGCACATTTGCTCTTTCAGTCTTTTGTTGTTAGTTGTTGAAGCAGGGTCTTCTGTAGCCCAGGTCGACTTTGAACTTGCTACATATATGAGGATAACTTTGCATTTCTGATTCTCTTGCTTCCACTTCCCGAGTGCTGTGATTACAGGAGTGTGGCATTGCTCCAAGTTTATTCTGTGCTGGGTGTTGAACTGTGGGCTTCTCCTATGCCAGGCAAGCACTCTGTCCACTAAGCCACATCCCCAGCTCTCATAGCAATGTTTTGATGAACTCTGTAAAACATTGCTTTTGGAGAGCAGAGAGAGAGGAGAGCAGAGAGGGACGGGAGGAGAGGGAAGGGGAGGAGAGGGAGAGGAGGAGAACGGATAGGAATGTTTCCTAGCCTTCCTGACCGGCATGGTTTTGTGCATACTGAGTGTGGTGGCCCTGAGCTGGTGGGTCTTATTTCGTGGATACAGAGAACCACAGAGTAAACAGTGTTATCACAGGCAGCAGAGAACAGCGGCTTTTTGTGTCACTTGGCAATTCCCAGGTGCTGAGGACTTGTTAAGGTAACAGCCAAAGGCCTTTCCAGGATCAGGCCATTGAGTTCTGGTGGGAGATGGGAGAAATCGGAAGGCTGCTGAGCACTTCTATGAAAGGTCTCTGCCTGGAGAGTGTACACAGCCAGGCTGGTGGTGCAGCTGGAGAGGCAGACGGGGCTTCGTGTCCTTTGTAGCAGGTGCAGAGGGTGAGTGCTGGGCCATCAGAAGGACTTCCATGCTGCAGAGCTGCTGTGGGGCGAGCATGAGCCTCCATCATGCCATCAGGGTCATGTGGACTGTGAAATGCATTTCCCATTGGCTGTACGGGGAGTCTGAGGCAATGATGGGTGAATCTGTTTATTTTCCTTTCCTTTCATGAAAAGTTCATGGTGGTCATTTTAATAGTAATAATAATAATAATAATAATAATAATAATAATAATAATAATAAATTGGCACCTGTTTTTACTATTGTATCCATGGATTGTTAAGAGTTAAGTTTTTATGTTCCCATTACATGAAAGTTCCTTTCGTACTCCTGAAGAATGCTACCTCCTCTTCCGTCCCCTACTCCAAACCTTAAGCTCTAAGCACTTGAAAGATTTAAATGTCATTGGTTTTTATGAGGGCAATTTACAATTAACAAATACATTGGTAATGAGTTTCTTTTCCTGAAGGTTTGTAGCTAGTCACAAAAGTTTCTATTTATTTTAGGCTGGGTGGCTCCCATGTTCTGAGAGGAGAAACTGCTTGTGAGTAGAAAGTTAGACTTAGCATGACCTGTGTAAACATATTTTGTGGCTAGAGACCCACTGGAGATCTGTGTCCTAAGCTCTGAAAAATGATTACTTTGTTAATGAATTGAAGTTATTTTGAATAGAATAATCACTGGTAGTCAGGTGTAGTAAGCGGCGCACACCTTTAATCCCAGCACTCCAGAGACAGAGGCAGTTAGATATCTGTAAGTTTGAGACCAGCCTGATCTATACACTGAGTTCCAAGCTAGCTGGTACTATATAGTGAGACTCTGTCTCAAAAACTAGCAAGCAAGCAAGAAAGAAAAAAAAAAAAAAGCAAGCAAGCAAGCAAGCAAGCAAGAAAAAACAAACAAAAATAAAAGCAAGCAAGCCATAACACAAAATAAACCAATAATTACAGGTCAATTTAGCTTAAGTAAGGCTGCCTCTTCTTTGATTACCAATGTGAGAAAACATCTTAACTGAAATGACTCAAAGCTATTTGGTGAGAGTCACTGGGTTATTTGGTTGCTAATGCTCCATGGACAGACCCTAGGACAGGTTGACTTGTCTCATGCTTCCAAGATGATCAAGACAGAAAAGAAGGAAAGCAAGTTGGGTTTGCTGAGTTTGGAGAGCGGAGGGCACGAGACCGGGGAATCAAGTACAAATGACTCATGAAGATGAAGTTGCTGAAATGAAACACGTTACTTTGTGTGATAACTTAAAAATTTAAACAAGCCAAGTGTGGTGGATCACACCTTTAATACCAGCACGTGGATCTCTGTGAGTTCAAAGCCAGTGGGTGTCAGGCCAGGCAGGGCTACATAGTGAAACCCTGTAGCCAACAAACAAGCCAACAAGCCAACACAACCGCATGCTCTGGAGTCAGGTTCATGGGTTTGTGGGTTTTAGCACTCCTTTCTGTGGTCCTGGGCACATGTGCTCCTCCTGTGTTTCAGTTTTCTGAAAAGAAGACAATCCTTATAGGATTAAGACAATTACTTAGCTGTGTGTGGTGGTGCATGTCTGTAAACCCTGTACTTGGGAAGTGAAGGCAGGATGGTCATTAGTTCAAGGTCATCTTGGCTACAAAATGAGTTTGAGGCCAGCCTGGGCTACATGGGAGAGACAGAGTTTCAAACAAACAAACAAACAAACAAAAACAAAGAAAGAAGGGAGGGAGGGAGGGAGGGAAGGAGGGAGGAGACTACCTGTATGGCCTTATGCACCGCAGGTGCTCAGTAGGAGGATGCTGGTTTTTTTGGCTCTGGTGGTGATGGCTGTACTGTTTCTCCTCAGACACACGAGGCTAAATGAACAAGACGGAGGACTGAACCCTGGCGATGACTGACAAGCTCAGAGACTTGGAATCAATTTTCTGAGCCTTAATGGATTCATCGGTAGAACTGGAATTAAAAATACCTACAGGACAGAACTGTTGCAACGAATTATGCAAATTGCCCAGTTTGGATGGCTATACAGCACGTTAGCTCTCCAAGCAGAAGCTAGCTTCTTTCCGACTCTTTGAAGGCACAAAGTCCCCTGAGCATGAAGGCTGGGAGCCACCTTTGAAAGCGTCCTGGCAGGAGCAGCCTCCAGCCTCTCACCCGGGTGGCCTTTGGCCCTCACACTTGAAGAATCAGGGACCTGGACTAGCGTCCACCTGGCCATTGTTCTCAAAGGGCTCATTGTTCTCAAAGTCTTGCTCTATTTGTTCATCTAACCTGTTAGCAGAAAGGCAAGCTGACTAGTCTTCACTGGGTCCCCTGGTGGCTACTGGTGTCCCCAACTTCCTTTCTGGACAGCAGTGGCCTGCAAAATGCAGTAGACCCTTGAGAGTCAGCCTGGGGTCCACCCCTCAGGCTTGTTTGTCTTCGTGTCTTGGTCCCTGATGTTAAGAAGACCTCCAGAAAAGCCAGGACACAGCTGTGATGAGAGTTGTTTCTCCAGTAAAAGCTCCTAGAGCCTGGCACGACAGAAAGAGGCACTTGGGAGGCTGGTCTGGGGTCAACCTAGGCAACAGAGTGAGTTCTAAGTAAGCCTGACAGAATTAAAAACAGCAGCAATAACAGAAGCCCAGACCAACTTGTGGTGGTATTGTGTTCCCCAAAATATTGTGCACCCTAATAAACTTATCTGGGGCCAGAGAACGGAACAGCCACAATATTAAACATAGAGGATAGGCAGTGGTAGCACATGCCTTTAATCCTAGCATTCCAGAGGCAGAGATCCGCCTGGACCTCAAGGATCTCTGTTCAAGGATACAGCCAAGCATGGTGACTCATGCCTTTAATCCCAGGGAGTAATGACAGAAAGTAGAAAGGCATATAAGGCATGAGGACCAGAAACTAGAAGCATTTGGCTGGTTAAGCTTTCAGGCTTTGAGTAACACACAGTTCAGCTGAGATTCATTCCGGATGAGGATCCAGAGGTTTCCAGTCTGAGGAAACAGGATCAGGTGGAGAACTGGCAAGGTGAGGTTAGCTGTGGCTTGTTCTCCTTCTCTGATCTTCCAGCATTCACCCCAATAACTGGTCTCAGGTTTGATTTTATTAGTAAGTACCTTTAAGATTCATGCTACACCAATTTACCTTTTCCCACTAGCTCCCTTCAGGGATATGCTGAATGGGAACAGCTGATACTGTGTCCCTTTGACTGGCTCTCGGGTCAGGATCTGAATCACCACATTGTAAATGACTAGGGAGTCACTGCTAAGTGGGTGCCATCTGCTCAACACTTCACTCCTCCTCAGTACCACAAGCACCCTCCCCCCCATCAAGTTCTTTAAAAATAGTGTTTGTGCCATTGGGTGTGGTGGTGCATGCCTCTAATCTCAGCACTCGGGAGGCAGAGGCAGGCAGATCTCTATAAGTTTGAAGCTAGAGAGTCTACAGAGCAAGTTCCAGGACAGTCAGAGCTACATAGAGAAACCCCGTTTCAAAATAAATAAATAAAAGTTGTGTGTGTGTTTGTATACATATATACACATTAATTTCAATTAGGGCCTGTGGAGAAAAGCCGTGAGAAGTCCTAGGCATGCTCAAACAGCTGCTGAACGTATAGACAGGTGTGATCTTGTACCTATGTCTTGGGGGAGGGCAGGGTCCTAAGCCTTTTTCTCCAACTGTGGATAGCCCATGTACGTGTTTCTGTCTTTTCACTTTGCCCATGACACTTTGCTACTCTTTTTTGGCCTGACTTGTCAAGGAACCATGGGTTCTCAGGCCCCCTACTCTGCAGGTGTCCTGCCTAGATTCCTCTGTTCTTGTGTGTAGCCAGCTTAATGCATTCCAAGAATACCCTGGCTCACTTTCCGTCCCCAAGACTGGCTGTTCTCTGCTTCCTACCTGGACCATTGTTATCTCCAAATCTCACTTTTCCTTCAAATGCTGGCTTCCTCTCCTAACTTATGTACTAGCTCCTAGGATCCCCTCCTTCTGGTTCTGTGGCTCCCACTATCTTCTCACAGGACCACCCCTCATTAGTAATTATCTGTAGAGGGGTGCAAGAGAGGGTGGGCAGTTTGGCACAAGAGTGTGTGCTTAGCATGTCTAAAGCCCAAGTTCTAACCCTAGGATCCCAAACACTATCCACATCAGCTGCCACTGAGGTGCATATGTTTTCTGTTTGTGTCTTTCTGCTGGCTCCCTCTCATTTCCTACATGTCTTCCAAACAGGCCCTTTAGGCTGCTGTAGATTTCTACCTCCTTGGAGGAGCCAAGGCCACACCTCTTTCTCATTGACTTAACATCCTGTTTCTCTATGTGAGGTGGAAGTTAGTCACCCTTCAAATTAATTATAAAATGCTTTTTTGTGAGGTCCTCTTGGGGGGTGGATTGATGGATGGAAAAACAGTGTTAGTATCAATGCTTGAATCACCAGAGTTGAGCAGGATGTCCCTGGGTAAGCCTAAGGAGAGGTCTCTGGTTATGAGCGAACTTGCCATACACAAACCTCTTAAATATTCCATACACATGGATAGAATTCAGGGTTATGATGTACTAACAACATGCAGGACCAAACATGCTGTTGAAAAGAAATGAAAAATGAAATCTCTTTGATATTGGATACATGCGTATATACCTGTGTATGTTCATGTGTGTGCATGTGCATGCATGTGTGTCTGATTCCTTTTACTTCCTCTTTCTTTCCATTTTCTGAATAGAGTTGGAAGTATATAGCGAGGCTCACATCCCAGCTTGTCACTCATTGGTTATGGGACCTTGGTCTCTTAACATTTCTCCAATACTAAAAGATTTCTGCTAGTCAATGGTGACACATGCCTTTAATCCCAGTACTCAGAAGGTAGAGGCAAGTGGATCTCAGAGTTCAAGGATAGCCTGAGCTAGCTCCAGGATAGCCTGGGCTACACAAAGAAACCTTGTCTCACAAAGAAAAAAGAAAAAGAAAAAAAAACCCACAAAAATAAACAAATAAAAAAACAACAAAAAAGAAGCTGGGTGGTGGTGGTGCACACCTTTAATCCTAGCACTCAGGAGGCAGAGGCAGGTGGATCTCTGTGAGTTCGAGGTCAACCTGGTCTACAGACCAGGACAGCAGGGCTACACAAAGAAACCCTGTCTTGAAAAACCAAAGGGAGGGGGGAAGAAAGAAAGAGACTTCTTTGAAAGACATGCTGAGATAATAAATATATGCCCTTGGGAAACCACGATTCTCAGCGCTGGGATGGGAATCTACTCAATGAGGCTGTCAGGAGCTTTGTCCATTAGTGGCCAGGGAATTCTGCCCTCAACACCATCCCCAGTAGCCCGGCAAGGGGTCCTGTAGGTAGATTGGCCAGGGCAGCACACACTGTAGGTCCAGCCCTCCAAGTGCTGAAGTGGGAGGGTCTTGAGTTGAGGACAGCTGGACTACCAAGGGCGAGCATGTCTCAGAAAAAGAGAAGCGGCATATTATACAATGGAATTACTCTGTATAAAGAAGGGGATCGTGTTGTTTTCAGGGACATGAGGATGAAAAGTCAGAAAGATAGACAAAAATCTCATGATTGCTCCCATTTGTGGAATTTAGATTTACAAAAAAAAGACATGAAAAAGAGGGGCTGGAGAGATGGCTCAGTGGTTAAGAGTACTGACTGCTCTTCCAGAAGACCTAGGTTTGATTCACTGAATCCACGTGTAGTCCACAACTGTCTGCTGCCTCCTTCTGACCTAGTGCACCAGGTATGCATGCAATGAACACACACGTATGATGCACACACATACAGGCAGGCAAAACACTGATATGCATAAAATACTAAATAAAGAAAAATTAAAAATTTTAAGAGTCTCTGGTCTCCAGGTAATTGTTGAATGAATTCTTATCAAGGGGGATAGTGGAAGTGACGCACATTTGTAGAATTCTTTTTGTTTCTCTGTTTGTTCTGAGGTAAGAAGGGTCTCATTGTAGTCCTGTCTGACCCAGAGCTTATCACAATCCTCCTGCCTCAGTGTCCTGAGTGCTGGGATTATAGGAGTGAGCCACAATGCTCAACATATTAGTAGAGTTCTTCTCCTCTCTTTAAAAATTTTAAAGGTATCCGACACTATGTCTGGCTAACATTTATTCTTATTTTCAATTGTGTGTGTGTGTGTGTGTGTGTGTGTGTGTGTGATCATATTCCCTGGGGCTGGAGCTACAGGTGATTATGAACCACCTGACATGTATGCTGGGAATTAAACTTATATCCATCCTCTGGAAGAGCAGTATGTGTGCTTAGCTGCTGAGCCATTTCTTCAGTCCACATTTGTAGAATTCTTCTGAGGTTTTTTTTTTTTTTGTTTGTTTTTTGTTTTTTGTTTTTTTTTTTTTTTGGTTTTTTGAGACAAGGTTTCTCTGTGTAGCTTTGCACCTTTCCTGGAACTCACCCTGTAGCCCAGGTTGGCCTTGAACTCACAGAGATCTGCCTGCCTCTGCCTCCCGAGGGCTGGGATTACAGGTGTTCGTCACCACTGCCCGGCTCTTCTGAGGATTTATGAAGTAACTTTGGGCTCTGTATAGTATTGCTGGTTGAATGATTTGGTTGTTTAGAGCAAGGCTGTTAAAGATGGATGCCATGGAGCGCTGTTGCTCTACCACTGAGCTAAACCGTCATCTCCACCCATTGCACTGAACCTAAATATCTATTTACATGTGCAGTGGATGGTAAGAACGCAAGGTCAAGATCTATGTTTATCGTGAACAATAACTCTCAGTATTGAAAGGAATCTTTTGCTTTCTGGAGCTCAACTAATTCAGGATAGCTTTCATCTGTCACTTACCATGTGGTCTGAGAGAAGAGATCTCCCCTCAGTAAAACACAGCAGGGCAGCTGTGAAATGGAAAAATAAAAGTAACCCAATCCACCAGCTGTTAGGAAGATTCTGTGAGATGATGTATGGAAAGCACCGGGTCCACCTCTGACCAGGACTGTCACTGGATGGCTGGCAGAGGTCAAGAGAAACATTGCCAATGCCAACACCACTGTTGCTAAAGATGAGGGGCAGCTTATCTGAAAGAGTGCTTGTCTAACATGCAGAAGGCCTTGCTTTTGATCCTCTGACTGGGGAGGCGGAGGATCAGATGTTGAAGGTTATCCTTGCTACCTAGTAATTTGAGGCAACCTAGGCTACAGGGGACTCTGTCTCAAAAAAAAAAAAAAAAAAGACAATAAACAAGGAATTGAACAAAATTTAAAATTTCCATTGTTTTCTACCCAGGTAACTGTGGTAACAAGAGAATAACAAACAATGGCCACACTATGATGTTGTTATGGTGTAACACACACTAATCACGGCTAGCACTTTGTTGCTAAACTCTCCAAAAGCCACCTCACGTGGACTGTCTTTGTGATTTTCAGACATACATGATGTTTACAGCACAAGCCAGTCTGCACACAAAGAAACTGAGGCCCAGGAAGATCAAGTCATGGCCTCAGGTCCAGGCCTGTAAGTGAATCCAAAATTTGAATCCAGACTGATTGGTCCTGTAAGTTGTTTTCTTAACCTCTACATGAGCAGCCATATATATATATATTATTAAAATATATATATGAATTTGAAGCCAGCCTGGTCTACAAGGGAGTTACAGGCCAGCCAGGGCTGCACAGTGAAACCCTGTATCAAAACAAAATTAAGTACATAAACATTTCGAAGACAGTTCTCTTGCACGTGTTTGAAAGCCAAGGACACATAAATACATCCCCCTTCTACAAGCATTTGACTTTTTAATTAGGAGTCTCCTGTACCTAATATAAATTTTCAGTAGCTTCAGATACACAATTGTATTCCGACAGAGCAGGAAACTGAGATAGGGCTAGAAGTTCCCGCATAGGAATGAGGTTAGTTGCCAAGATGGATGCCAAGTGGCCCTGCCTCAGCAGAGCGTAGCTGGACAGCCTGTCATTTTCTTTCTTTCTGAGAGGTGGTACCTTGCTGTACAACACAGGCTGACCTTAAATGGAGGTGTTCCTTCTCCTCGGTCTTCTAAGTGTTAGCATTGTGTGTGCCACTATAGGCAAGCACTCTGGTTCTGGGCTTTATTCTCGGACTTAACTTTTCCTTTACGCTTCATGTTAAGACAGGCTCTCACTAAGTTGCGAAGGCTGACCTTGACCTCACTCTGTAGGCCAATCTCCCAACTCTCAGTCCTCTTGTCTCACAGGCTCCTCAGTGACTGAGATAACAGGTCAGTGTCACAGGCCCAGAATACATATGGCTTTGTTGTTGTTACTTGGTCACAATGTCTTATGTACCCCAGGCTGGCCTTGGATTCAGTAGCTTGTCTTCTCTCTGGCCTCTACCCTTCAGTGATGGGCATCAACCCAGGGCTTTGTGTATACCAGACAAGCACTCTACCAACTTACCATCCCCCAGCCTGGTGTGGCATTATGAATCCAAGTAGAATATATGTTACTCCCAGAAAGATGAAAAACGGAAAAATCCGAGTAACTTCCAGTAGTCTTTCCAAAATTCCTGGGTCACATAAATTACTATAGGGAACTGGGGATAGATCAAGGGATGGGCTGACTTTCCAACTGAAATCCAGGTGGAGTTGCAGTCCCTTCCTCGGTATGAGACAATGGTTGCTACGGAGCTGTGGCCTCACATGCCGAAGCAACTCCAGTTCTGAAGGCTTTTCTCTGTGCTACCCAATCTGTAATATTTCACAAAATACCTTTTTGTTATCAGTATTCCCCCTTGCATAGCTTTCCACAAACTGGGATGGGGGTGGGGACAGTATCCCCATTCTCAGAAAATTGGCGCTCCCAAGCTCAGGGCCAAAGGGCCTGTGGGGTTTCTCTCATCTATGGTTATCAGAAAAACAGGGCGGGAGTCAGCCTACATCACCTGGACCCCTCCTTGTATCAACAGGCCTCACAAACAGGGACCTGGCAGCCACCTTTTACACCGCCTGGTACTGTACACGGGAACCGGCTCCTAGGCTCCACAGAGTGGGAGACAAATTCTGGCCCCGCTGTGATGGCCTCCTGATAACGTGTCCCTGCAGCCAGGGCGCCATTGTTCTGCCCTGTGCCCGGCCACATCCACTCCAGGCCTGCTGATAAGTCTGCATGCAGGGCAGGCTTGTGTTTGAGTTGGGGTTGTCCAATCCATTACTCAAGGGGAGGGCGGACTCTGGTTGTAAGGTCTGGGAGAGAGTAATAAGGATTTATGATTAACTAATGACTCCAAGGCTGAGTTTGGTCTCACTGACTGCTTCTGGAGTCATGATTTCTCTGTGCGATGACTATGCCTCCACAGAGGCCTGGGTTGTGAATAACCAGCGCGCGAGAGAAAGCCATCAGCAGAGAAATTACCGTGTTGCAACACTGGACTTTGAGTGTCCCTGCATCCCACCATTCATCAAGGTTCTTTGATTTTTTCCAAGGACATTGTACCCAAACGAGTAACTGGGTTAGATCCTGCCAGGAGCTGGTAAGGCAGGTTAAATAATTTGTGGCAGTATTTAAATGAGACCAATATTTTGTTTAACTTTTTCTGAAATCAAAACTTGGGGTTTCTTAAATGAATTTTAACTTGCTAGCAAAGAACAAACAAGACACAGTGTTTTCCCTGTGCCAGCTGGAATGAGGGCCGTGATGGGTAGGAATGGGCAGTGGTATGTGAGCGTGGGCTTGCCTGGGACTCTGGGACTCCTGCTTATTTTAATCCGTTTTGTTCACGTGGAGGGCTTCATGCCCTAAAAGTTTTTCTCCTAAGTCAGAGGGAAAGTAAAATAAGAAAATGCATTTAAAAACCTCAAGTATTATACAAAAGGATGGCAGGGTGCTAGGCATTATGGTAGCATGTGCTTGGAAGTCTGAGGCAGGAGGATCATGGATATGAGATCAGCTTGGGCTGATCCATAGTGAGACCCATTTGAAAAGACAGAGGTTGGGGGAAGGTAGTGCTGGTATTTATTGTGTCTAGTGCTTACCAGAGAGGCATGAAGGGGGCCCATCTGACATGCAGATGGCATAGCTGGGGCAGGACCCAGTGTGCTTCCTGTATTCTTGTCAGAAGGACCAAGTCTGAGCTTAGAAAACAACCTGATTTAGGGGCTGGAGAGAAGGCTCAGAGGTTAAGAGCACTGACTGCTCTTCCAGAGGGCCTGAGTTCAATTCCCAGCAACCACATGGTGGCTCACAACCATCTGTAATGAGATCTGGTGCCCTCTTCTGGCCTGCAGTCATACATGCTGTATACATAGTAAATTTAAAACAAAACAAAACAAAAAAACCAACCTGATTTAAAAGTTCCACAACTGTTTAAGAAATTAAATGAGCTGTTTCATTTTCAAATTAAAACTTACAGACATGGAGAAGGATGGGAAGGCCATACCTGTGTTTCAGCACTCAGGAGGTTAGCCTGGGCTACAGATCAGGCCCCTTCTCAAAAACAATAAACATCTCAGCCATGGGGATATCCTGCATATGGGAACCAATAGCCATTTTTTCTCTTACTAGAGACCCCCAGGAAAATAATATTCTCCAAGTGGGTATATTCTACTGTAGCAAGCAGGGTGTGTGCATATATATGCATGTGTGTTTCTGTATGTGTGTGTGTTAATGTATGTGGGTGTATGCTTAACTTCTTTCTAAGTTCAAGTCATAAAATGAAATTCAGAATACCTTTTGTCTGGCAAGCGTCTCAGGCAGAGGCTAGCCAGGTGGCTCAGTGGGTAGAAGTACTTGCAATGACCTCTGATGACCTTGGTTTGCTCCATGGAGCCATGTAAACATGGGAGGAGAGAACTGACTCTACAAGGTTATCCTCTGGTACACACTGCAGCACACGAGCACTCCCAGTAATGATGATTATGATAACAAATTATTCAAAAACAAAAAAGATGACCACAAGTTAATTTGCTGTGCCTTTGTGATTTTATCCCAAGTATAATCCATTTTTATGGTTTAAAAATCATAATTTGCCAAAGAGTTTCAATATATACATCGTTTTATTAAAAAAAAATAGCACACAAGCCATGTGTCATACACATTTAATCCCAGCACTGGGGAGGTAGAGGAAGATGGGTCTCTGTGAGTTCATGGCCAGCCTGGTTTACAGAGTGAGTTCCAGGACAGCCAGGGCTGTCTTGAAAAACCAAAAAAGAAGAAGAAAAAGAGAAGGAGGAGAAAAAGAAGAAGGAGGAGGAGAAGAAGGAAAAGAAGGAGAAGAAGGAGAATAAGGGGGAGGAGGAGAAGAAGGAGGAGGAGGAGGAGGAGGAGGAGGAGGAGGAGGAGGAGGAGGAGGAGAAGAAGAAGAAGAAGAAGAAGAAGAAGAAGAAGAAGAAGAAGAAGAAGAAGAAGAAGAAGAGGAAGCAGCATGCTGATTAGGAGCATTATTGCACAGGCTTTACAGGCTGGCACAGGAAACTGGCCTGTATTTGTATTATTGATTCTATTACAAAAGGTATTATAAATTTCAAAAGCCAAACTAAACATTTCAAGAACACTGACCACATGTTGATAGAAGTCTGTCATTGGCTAACTGACTGACTAAGTCATTAAATAAGTAAATACATTAAGTAAGTATTTAATTAACTTAAAGCTTCTCCTGTAGGTGAGGTCATAAGCCAGCTAGGGTGTGACAGAAAATGTACACAAAAAGATGAGCAGCAGGAACACATATCAAGACTCATGAAATAGTTCAGCCTGAAAAAAACCTGATGCCAAGGCTCACCGCCTAAATTCTATCCCTGTAATCCACAGGGCAAGAAACAACTGTGTAAGTTGTCTTCTGATGTCCACATGAATGTCATAGCATTTGAGTGCCCACACATGCATAAACAGATAGATAAATATAATTTAAAAGAGAAAGCATTAGCCGGGTGATGGTGGCGCACACCTTTAATCCCAGCACTCAGGAGGCAGAGGCAGGTGGATCTCTGTGAGTTTGAGGCCAGCCTGGTCTACAGAGTGAGTTCTAGGACGGGCTCCAAAAACTACCCTGTCTCAAAAAACTGAGAGAGAGAGAGAGAGAGAGAGAGAGAGAGAGAGAGAGAGAGAGAGAGATCAAATGTGAAAGTAGATGGAGGATACCAAATGCTCTGAAATTCTTGCTTCTGATTTAAAAAAAGTCTTGTCTCACCTGTGCCCTTGCATCCCATTTCTCTAACCTGCCAGCACAGTAGACAGCAGCCCCGAGCCATCTCTAGACTGTCAGCTCTCTGAAAGTGACGAAGAGGAACTCAGAGCAACAGAGGCACAGAGGCCACCTGGCCAATATAGTCACTTTGCATGCCCTATCTTTATCTGTGACTTCCTTTCCATCACACCTGGTGTGAGCTCTCCCGGTCCTAGCATTAGCTTTGCATCATGCTAGCCCTCCAGAAACATCAGCTGATTGGGGACTCTTCTGTCATTTTGAAAGCTGCATCGACCATATTCTCGTCCTCTGCCTCTGCTGGATAGTCTGAATTAAAACCATGGGACCAGATAGCAGTTGTTCACATCTGACTTGAGTAAATTAAGAAAGGATTGAGCTATTGCTCAACGAGCTACCTTTAGACCTGGACCCACCTTCCAAGCATAATTTTGCCTTCGCCTTTGGATAGCCCCCTTTCCCAAGTATCCCTCCTCTCCATTGTGGCTCATGTTTTTACTCTTCCTTGTGGGCCAAGAGCTCATTAATTAGGAAGTGGTCTCTAGGCCCCTGTGGGATCTTACTTGGACACGGCTCTGGTTGATTTATGATGGGGATGGAGGCCAATGGCGCTGAGTTGCAACCCATGAGACCCAGCCTCAGAGCTGGGAGCATGCCTAGTGAATGGCTCTGCTGGGAGTTTCTAATGCTTTTGTAAATCTTTTGAACCCTGTAATTAGCCAAGCTCATAGGGTAGCTTAAGCTCAGACCTGGAGACCTGCCACTCTCAAGCACTGATCTGAATGTTCCCCATCTAGACTCAATACTGCTGTCTTGCCAGGGTCCCTACCAGGTATTTTCAGAAGGAGTTATCCCTTGGGCTGATCTTACTTAGAATAACTTCAATTTCTTCTCACAATTCTGGCATTTCAGGGCATCTTTAATGTGACTCCAATTGATTTGTCTTGCTCTAATGCTTGCTTGCTATTTATTTATTTATTTATTTATTTATTTATTTATTGTGTTATTTCTTTATTGAGTTATTCCTTCCTTCCTTCCTTCCTTCCTTCCTTCCTTTTTCTTTCTTTCTTTCTTTCTTTCTTTCTTTCTTTCTTTCTTTCTTTCTTTCTTTCTTTCTTTCTTTCTTTCTATTCTGGAGCTGAGGACCGAATTCAGGGCCTTGTGCTGGCTAAGCAAGCACTCTACCACTGAGCTAAAAATCCCCAACCCCTCTAATGCGTACTTTTAAAAGTTGTGTGTGTGTGTGTGTGTGTGTGTGTGTGTGTGTGTGTGCATGTGCTTGTGAGGGTGAATGTGTGCCATTGTGTGACCCTGGAGGTTCTCTCTTTGTCACTTGGTACATGAGGCTGGCAGACCTGTGGGCTGGCAGATAGAGGGAGGGATTCTCCTGTCTCCACCGTTCATCTCACTGTAGGATTAAGGGATTATATGTGTGCGTGGTGTGTGTGTGTGTGTGTGTGTGTGTGTGTGTGTGTGTGTGTGTGTGTGTGTAGTTGGTTTCTGCCCGTGCTCTGCAAGCCTTTGCCCACAGAACCCTCTCACCTGTAGCATTTCCTCCTTTTATGCTTGTTCTGGCTCAAAGAGACGCCACACTTTCTCTTGAGATGCTTGTTCTGGCTCAAGTTCTTGTCTGTCAATCTAGACACCATCACTTCCTTTTTGAGATGGAGTCTCTTTGGCTCAGGTTGGCCTTGAACTTGTGGTTACCCTTCTGCCCCCTTCTTAGTGCTAGGATTACAGGTTGGTATTCCAGCAAAACCTGCTTGGAATCTAGACTATGGATTGTCCAGGCACTGCTTTCTATAGCCACAAGGAGGTCCTTCCTTCTCCAAAAGGATGGGAAAAGCTCTGGGTGGAAGGCTCTGTGATCTAGATTTCTGTCTATCTGTCTGTCTATCTATCTATCTATCTATCTACCTACCTACATCTATCTATCTATCTATCTATCTATCTATCTATCTATCTATCTATCAATCATGTCTATCTATCTATCTACCTACCTACCTACATCTATCTATCTATCTATCTATCTATCTATCTATCTATCTATCTATCTATCTATCAATCATGTCTATCTATCTATCTATCTATCTATCTATCTATCTACCTACCTACCATCTATCTATCATCTGTCTGTCTGTCTGTCTGTCTGTCTGTCTGTGTGTCTGTTTATCTATTGTCTATCTCTGTGTGTACACCAAGCATACACATAGAGGTTAGAGGCCTGCTTGTGAGAACAGGGTCTCTCCTTCCATCAGGTGGGTTCCAAGGCTTGACCTCAGGTCATTGGGCTTGGCAACAGATGTCTACTGAGCCATCTCACCCGAGTGCTTTTCCTAGAGCAGAACTATGCATTGCTTTGAGATAGGTTGTTGTTAGTGATTCTGCCCATGTCTTTTGTGTATATCCTGTATTTTCACTATTAAGCTGTGAGAGCCAGATGTTTATTTTGCTCTCACTTTTTGAAAGAGTGACTCCTGCCTGAAAGAAAAAAAAATTCTCTCCAGATCTTCAGAAGCACGAATGAAGCAAATGTGGCATCTATAAACCCTTTGGGCTAAAGGGTGAAAAGGGCCTTTAAGCAAACACTCAATAGTAGAAAAATCAATGAAAATGTTCTTAGGAAAAGACACCATCCACCTGACTTTGTGGGTGTCTCCTTTCTTTGCTCAAACAGCTTGCCTTCTATCTGATGGTCACAAGGCGACATTAGGCTGCAGAACAACGGATGGCTTTGCGACTTGCCAGTCACTGTTTACATGTGGCAGGTTCCCCACTCTACTGTGTGTGATGTTGTGTCTATAGTATGGAACAAATGTTTGCTGATGAGCATTTTGAGGGAGCAGTTCTAAGAATACTGAATTACTTACTAGTTTCTGTTCACTGGGAAGATTGCTTTACCAGGCCCCTACAACAGGCTCAGTTGCTGTAGCCTATCATTTCTGGTCAAGGTTGAAGAGAAAAGGTTTAGATCCACAGAGCGTGAACAGTGGACATAGGCTGTATGACGCAGCCCTTAGCTCTTGCGTCTCACGCGCACTGATTGGTGCTGTTGTTTCATGTTTTTGATGTTGTTTGCTTGATGCAGGGCTCACCATAGAGACCAGGCTAGCGGGGAACGTGCTTCCAAAGTTGATTACAAGTGTGGGCTAGCACACCCAGCACTATCATTTTCTTATTGTAACCTTGGTTCTGGTTGATATCACACCAGGTTGGAACTGATCATCAATGCTACTCTTCTTAGGTTGTATCAATCAGCAGCATTTCAAAATAATCAGGCAAGGGTTGGTTTAGGAGATCTTAGTACATACTTACAGTAAAATGCCATTCAATTCATAAATAAAAAAGATCTTTACCTATTTTTATGTTATTTATTTATTACATGTATTGGCTAACTTTCTATTGCTGTGATAAGACACCATGACCAAAGCAACTTATAGAAAATAATCTAGTTGGACTGTGGCTATAGAGGGATTAGGATCTGCCATGGTAAGCAAGGGCAGGAAGCAGAGAGGGGCACACAAAGTGGTTCAACCCTGACTTCTCAAAGCCTGTCTGCTTCCAGCAACATACTCTCTCCAGCAATGCCATGCTTCTTAAAACTCAGCTGGGGACTAAGTATTCAAATGTCCAGGCTATGGGGGACATTTCTCATTCAAATCATTGAATTAAATTTTTAGGTTAGCACAAAGAGTGACGGGTTTCCCCATGGCATCTTCATACATACATGCCATTAGATTTTTGTTCCATGTGCTTCCCTCACCTGCTATCCTTCCTGGTGCTCCCGGGCAGCATCGCCTCCAGTTGCCCCCAGTTAGTACGCTCTTCAGTTTTCTTATCATGTATATTCTGCAGTGGGTAGCTGTTCCAGCTTTGACCTTGAAACACTGCCCCTAGAGTGATGGCAGGGCCACACCTGCCTATGACCTGTCCCTGGGGCACGGCTGAGAGGGAGCTCCTTAAGACTTGAGGTGCACACATGCTTCCTGACTCTTCTGGATACCTCATGGTCCTGGAATCTGGTTGGGAGACCAAGCCGGAGTTCTCTGCTGGATGGTACTTCATCTCTCCTGGATCTGTAACCCATCCCTATTGGTTGTAAGTTATCCCAGAAATAAACCTCCCTTGATTACCAGATAAATTAAGTGGAATTGTCTCAATAAATACAGCAATAGCTGATGCCCACATGCGTATTTTGGAAAATAAAAAGGGGAATGGATAGGTATAGGATATTAAGGTAGATTATTATATTTACTAGTAAACTAATTTAGTAAAATATCAGCCTTAGATAATTTGCACTGATAAAGATTCTTGTATATTGATACAAATGTAAACTATTTTTATATTCCTATTTAAGATAAATTGTATATTGATACAAATACAGAACTATATTTGTTGTAATATATGTATATTTCTACTCTTGTTTGAAATATTTTGTATATTGATACAAATGTAAAATTATATTTGTCATACTGTATGTATATTCTACCTCTGTTTAGGATATTTTATATATTGATATATATTTAGGATTATTGTCATATTGCATAATGTACTATATATACTTCCTACCTCTGTTAAAGCTATTTTCTGTATTGTCATAATCTTGAGGTCATTGTCCTTATACAGTACATCTGCTTACAGTCTATTTACCTTATTATGTGAATTCTTAGTCCTTAGTTATTTTAGTAGAGAAGACTTACTGAGTTATAATCACTCACGACTGTCATTTCTATAGTTAGGTTAGTTAGGTTCTTCAGACTTACAGAAACATGTCAGATGGATAGGTAGTCTTCAAACACTTCATAGACCTAGAGAATGTGGGATTTAAATGTTTTGGTAATTTAGAATTCTGTTGACATGAGACACAAGTGCCCCTGACAGCACCCATCTGATCCCGAGAGAATGTTGGGCTTCTGAGACATTTCCATTTGGAAGTTTGTCTTCTTGGCACAAAAAAAGGCCTATTGGGCAAAGAACTGCCCTTGCTTCAACTGTTGACAGTGTGAATACTGTCCCTTTGGCATGAGCAGGACACAAGGAAAGCGACTATTGAACTCTGCCAAGACATGTAGGATAGTCTTAAAAAAACCTGCTTCTCAAAATGGTCTGACAGATACTCTAGGCCTGTAGCCAATTTTAATGCACCAATGACATGAGAAATTCTAGGAGACTGTCCAGGCTGCCAGCTGTTTGTGTCTACTCTCAAAAAACTCCCCAAGATTGCTTGTGTCCTTCTCCTGTTTCTCAGGTATTATTATATTCCTTCTCAGGTCTTTTATGGCATTGGAGACTAACAGTTATAATTACAATCTTCTTGTATCTTAGCTAGAACAAGGTTCTTCGAGGTAGGACATCTTTTGGAATGATCTTTGTAACGTGCCATTTACCTATGTTCCAGACTCCTCTGGACTTTAGCATGTGTTTCTTGTTTGATTTGTTCTTGTTGGTGTAGTTTTGTCTTGTCTAGGACGGGAAATCAAGCCGGAGTTCTCTGCTGGATGGTACTTCATCTCTCCTGGATCTGTAACCCATCCCTGTTGGTTGTAAGTTATCCCAGAAATAAACCTCTCTTGATAAGCAGATAAATTTCATGGAACTGCCTCATTAAATATAGCAATAATATTTCATTCTTTTTGTTTTCTCCCTTCCCTAAGATTTCTTCCTCTTGTCTCATAATCTCTTTTCTAGTTTTGTAACAGACATATATACATATCCAAACACATACATATATTTTAAATATCGATGCCACATATAGGAGAAAACACAGTCTTTGTCTTTTTGAATCTGGCTTATTTTGCTTAACATACGTAAACTGCATCCACTTTGCTGCAAGTGTTATGATTTGTCTTTCTTTATGGCTTCGCAAAATTCCATTGTGTATATGAACCACATTTTCTGTACCCTTCCTCTGTTGATGCATATGTAGGCTGGCTCCATTTTCCGGCTGTTGTGAATAATGCAGCAATGTGTATGAATGCACAAATCTTTGTGGATGTTCACTCATAATTCTCTGGGTGTATAACCAGGAGTGGTCGCTGGGTTATGTGATAGTTCTGTTCTCAGTTTCTGGAGCCATCTCTATATTGATTTCCATAGTGCCTGTACGAGTTAAGTCATCCTCCAGCAGCGATTAAGCATCCCCTTCCTTTCCCACAACCTTAGTATCTGAGATACTTTATTCTCTTGATGCTAGCCATTCTGACTTGGGTGAGAGGAAATCTCAAGGCAGTTTTAATTTCCATTTTCCAGATGGCTAAGGATGTCAAATACTTCTCAAGTGCATGGACATTTGTCTTCTTTTCTTTTGAGGACAGTTCTTTGGCCTTAGTGTGGCACAAAAGATCTTTTCTAAAACACATTGTTTAGTTCAAAGGAAAAAAGGAAACCACTAATCAGTGGGTACAATATGTGATCTCCTTATGTGTTTATTCTAAAATATTATATATAGTATATATTACTCTGTGTGTGTGTGTGTGTGTGTGTGTGTGTGTGTGTGTGTGTGAGTGCATGCTACTGAGCCTATGTAGAGGTCAAAAAACAAATTTTTGGAAGTCGGTTCTCTCCAGGCCTTGCTTTTGAGGCAGGTTCTCCCTATTATTTCTGCCACCCCTGCTGTGCTAAGTACAATCTGACTCTCTTATTACACTGTAAGAGTGCTTGGGCTGACATTATAGAAGTGAACATCTCATCTGGCTAAAATTAATGTGCGTTTGGAGCTCTAACTCAGGTTCGGGGTTGGATGGCAAGGGTTTCATCTGCTGAGCTCTCTTGCTGGCCCAGCAGGTAATTTTTAGTGTAAAAGCAAGTACCAGGTGCTTTTAAATTTTGACTTATTTTGCTTAACATATGTTTTTCAACTGTGAATGTGTGTGTGTGTGTGTGTGTGTGTGTGTGTGTGTGTGTGTATGTCTGTGACATTCTAGGTAAGAAACACAAGAAATTGATAGCCAAACTGGATTGTTGTTTAAGGATGGGGAAACAGAGAGAGTATGGTGTGAGAGACAATTCTTAATTGGAGCCCTGCTACATGAGAAGCAGCTTTGTAGTGTATTGACCTGGCTTAGCTCAACTATATTTCCCAGAATTCCTTATGTGTCTTTCCAGTTAGAGCAGGCCTCTAAAGAGATTACTGGATGAGCTTGGGAAGGAAGAAGCAGACACTTTGTAGCTGACACTGTTGTTGCTTACCGGCTTCCGGCTGTCTGTGCTGGCAGGAGGCAGTATCTGTGTTTGCAATGAGCCTTCTCCTTTGGATGGAAATTTTATCTTTTCTGACTTCTTGATGAGCTCTGACTTTTCTGCCTAACTGTGAGGAGTGCACCAGCTTCCCCTGCAGTACACCAAGGCCACAGCATGGAGAACTGATGTTCTTTGGTCCACCTTTCTTGATTCTTAAGCAGACTCAAGGGTTTCAACTTGTCTTTGACATCCCTACTTTCTATTCATCTTGCGGATTCTAGCATCAGATGCTGAGACAATAGCATCACACAGACTGTTTTTCCAGCCTCTGCTGTTCCAGTCACCACTCACCACGTGTAACAAATCCTTTATTGTGTGTGTACATAACTCTGATGGTTCTAGGATTGAACTCTAATATAGAATTTGATTTTTTAAAAAGCATGTTCATGCATTATCCATTCAAAATTAAATAAACATTTCAAGCACAGATCTCTCATGAAACCACTTCTCAGATCACACTGAGGGCTAAAAGGACATGGTTGAAGATAGCAGCAATGGGATTTATCTCTTCCCTGCTCCTCAACCTTTGGCCACTTTTTGAGATTTTCTCTTTATCTTTTATTTTCAGCAAGTTGGGCATGGAGTTCTTAACTCTGGCTTTGTGGTTGCCCTGGTTAGTGTTCATAGAGTTGATGGATAGGGAAGAAAAGATTTTTTTCTCTTCCACCAAATTTAGGAAAGTTTTGGACATTTCATACTGCCCTCCTCACCCCAATCTTTCTTTTAAAAAAACATTTGTGTTGCTTTCATTCATGTGTATGTCTCTCTCTCTCTCTCTCTCTCTCTCTCTCTCTCTCTCTCTCTCTCTCTCTCTCTGTGTGTGTGTGTGTGTGTGTGTGTGTGTGTGTATCTGTGTGTGGGGGGCTGCTTTCAGGCAAGTGAGGCCGGAAGAGGGTTTCACGCTCCCTGAAGCTGGAGTACCGGCTATCTGGAGCAGCCTGGCTGATGCTGGGAACTGAATCCCAGCATCCCTCACAGCTGGCAATCTCTCCGGCCCCAAACAGCTTCTGTGTGGGTCTCATGCTGTGTGTCTGCACACTACTGGCGAAGCCTGGGGTTTAAGATTTCCTTATGCTGGTTGTAGCCAGACTTTTAAGGCTGGAGCTTTTCCCAGTGTGACCTTTGTGGAGTCTCAGCTGAGTCCTTGTCTTCAGGCTAGCTGCTGGGGACTCTCTTCATCCAGTCTTAGTATCTCTGTTGGGCTTTCATACTCCAGAACTATTCTTGAAACATCTTTCTCGTGCATTACAGCTTGAAGATTCAAGGAGACCCCTATCTGCACATCCTTCAAATTTTCTTGTGTTATTTCATTTCTTTTTTTAAATGAGAAGTTTACTTAATTAAACAACAGAATGCTTGTCTTGAAGGGAAAACTATTAAAATTCATTTTCTCCCAAGAGTATTACCAGGCTGTTTAGTTATTTTCAAAGTTTTTCTCTCCATTTGATGTTGACATAAACAGGACGGTGGCCATTTAGTTTTAAAAAGCAAAAAGTTCAATATGCTTATGCAATACTCTAATTACATCCTGTACAGTAAAGGAACGGGGGAATGAAAGAACAGAGAAAGCTGTACTGTGCTCATCGGGGTGTGGGGAGAACAAGCTGAGGCTTTCTAACAGAGCATATGTTCTTGGTCTATAATAAAATTCTGGAGTGAAATAACAGTTTTTCTTTTCAGTGGACAGCTGTCTGCTGCTGGGACATGTCAGTGGTACCTTCGTCTTCCATTTCAGGCTGTGCAGGTGTGTCTGTTTCACTGATCGAATTATAATATGAGCTGTCTCATGGACAAACCCTGTTGTTCACACTAGGTCTTCATTAGTCTACCGTGTCTGCCTCTTAACTGTAAACGGCAGCGCAGAGCCATCCTGTGCGGCAACCTTCAATGAATGTGACCCTTGTCCTCAGTCTTGACCCTTCCTTTGGGGTTTGTGGTGGTCATGGTGCACCTCAGTGTTACCCCAGCTGCACCTTCACAAAAGAGGTACCCAGTCGCCCCTGCAGGAGAACACAGGCAGTGACCTTGTGGTTTTTTGTTGTTGTCTGTCTGTCTCTCTTTTCTTTCTTTTTTGAGACAGAGTTTCTCTGTGTAGTCCTGGCTATTCCTGGAACTCTCTATGTAAACCAGGCTGACCTCAAACTCACAGAGATCCTCCTGCCTCTGCCTCCTGAGTGCTGGGACTAAAGGTGTGCGCCTCCACGCCCAGCTCCTTGGGTTATTTCTTGAACTATTTTATTCTTTTCTCTGTTAATGTATTTCTGGAACTTACTTTGGGGTAGAACTTTCTGGTAGAGCCTCTTTTGCTTGGCTTCTCCGGAGAACAAATTTTTACAGGATTTGTCGGCTAACTTCCTCTCCCTTACTTTTCCGCAAGAACTCCAGCTGCTACCTCAGCAGCTGCCCTCCAGGTGCTTCCGTCTCTGTCTCCAGCAGAGCGTGGATGACTGCGGTGCTCACCTTGTCCACTTCCCTCTCTCAAGGACCACATCCTTGTGCTATTGTCTGGTGCCCAAAAGGAGTCACCTCATACATTTTGTTTATTTTTATAATCATTTTAAGATTATGGAGTAAGCAATTGTGGCTAAAGTGAAAGTCTGTCTCTTGCACCCATGTTCCAAAATAAAATTGATATCTGGACTCATCTGGTTCAGACAGCATTGACTTCTTATCCTAGCTCATTCACACTGCCTTTCCTATCTTTATGGTCATGGTGCAATCATCAAACCTCTGTTCTGATTATAGTATTCAGATTTTTGTTGTTCTGAATGTACAAACCCATCTCACTGATAAACTGAACTGTGCTCTCTGATGGCATTCCCTTCTCTGCTCTCTGGTTTTCCTGGAGTGAATATCTGTTGGCTTGCTTAGCTTCTCTTCATGTCTTTGAATGTTTCTTGTAACATCTTGAAACACATGGTGTGACAGCATTTTCTGCTGGAGCCTTTGGTTCTGTGTCAATCTGCTATGGTTGCTCCTCATCTGTGGTTTTCTAGCTGATGCCATACACTTCCCCATCCCTCTTATCCTGGAGATTTCCTTTTTTCTCTGCTGACCCCTCTTTCTGGGACCACACTTTGTACTTTTGGCTTGTTTTCTCCTACACACACTATGGCATGTGTGTAAAGGACAAAGGACAACTTGTGTGAGTCAGTTCTCTCATTCCATCACGTGGGTCCCAGCAGTTGAACTCAGGTCCTCAGACTTGATGGTAAGTGCCTTTACCTACTGAGCCATCTCAAGACAGCCTAATTTCTTCATGTTTCTGGCACATTCACTCTAGTACCTTTCAGAGAAAAGTACACTGTGCATCTAAAATATATCTTTATTTTATTCTTTAAAAAGGAAACACTTAAATTTTAATTCTGAATATATATATGAGTGTCTTGTCTGTATGTATGTCTGTGCACTACAAGCAGGTCTGGTGCCAGTGGAGGCCAGAGTTACAGATGGTTGTGCACAGCATCTGGATGGTGGGAATTGAACCCAGGCCCTCTGGAAGAGCAGCCAGAGCTCGTAATTTCTAAGCCATCTCTACAGGCCCCCTATTTTCCTCTCTTGAGTTAGCTGGGTATAAAATTCTTGGTGTAAAAATTTATACTCTTAAGTTTTGAGTAAATTACTTTATTACCTTCTAGCATTCAAAAATACTACTGAAAGCCAGGTGATGGTGGTGCACACCTTTAATCCTAGCACCCAGGAGGCAGAGGCAGGTGGATGTCTGTGAGTTTGAGGCCAGCCTGGTCTACAAAGTGAGTTCCAGGACAGCCAAGTCTACACAAAGAAACCCTGTCTTGAAAAACAAAAACAAAACAAAACAAAAAAGTGCTCTGAAAATGTTTGTTTCACTCTTACACACAATCCTTTAAATAGTAACTATCTTTCTTCTTTAGAAGTTAAAAAGAATCTCTCGCTCATTCAATTGAGAGATACAATGTTTCTTGATGTAGGTCTCCTTGTTTACGGGTAAGACTTAAATCTCATGTCCTTCAAATCTTCTATTGTTTCATGACTAATTCTCTTCCTTTTCACTTTCTATTTTTACCTGTTTCTGGAAATCTTGTAGATTTTTTTTCTCGATCAAGCTTCTGTTATGTGGCTTCTCTAGCAAACAAGTCTGGTGTTTTCTGACCTGGACGTCTAGGGTAAAGCAAGCAGGCTGGTGAGTATTTGCCTGATGGAGACACAAGGGCTTCCCACACAACCAGACAGCCTTGCTCTCAGCACTGTGTCTTATACCTGTCTTCTTCATTGATTACCGACTCTGCTACCTGAGCATTGCTGGAATTTTACCAAGTAAATGAGTCACTTCCTGTCCACATACCATACTGTACAGGTGCTTGGCTTTGCCCCACCTCTGTGTCCAGTCATCACCATCAGTCATTGGCTTTTGTTTTCTTTTCTCTTGTTTAGGCTTTAGGATCTTTCACTCTCATTGAATTTTCTAATTTATGCTAATTTCTTGCTTTTCTTTATTTGGGGATTGTACTGGCTGGTTTTGTGTGTCAACTTGACACAAGTTAGAGTTATCAGAGGAAGGAGCCTCAGCTGAGGAAATGCCTCCATGAGATCCAGCTATAAGGCATTTTCTCATTTAGTTATCAAAAAGAGGAGGGCCCAGCCCATGGTGGGAGGTTCCTCTCTGGGCTGGTGGCCCTGCGTTCTATAAGAAGGTAGGCTGAGGCCCGGCGGTGGTGGTGCACGCCTGTAATCCCAGCACTCGGGAGGCAGAGGCAGGTTGGTCTCTGTGAGTTCGAGGCCAGCCTGGTCTACAGAGCTAGTTTCAGGACAGACTCCAAGGATACAGAGAAACCCTGTCTGGAAAAACAAAAAACAAAAAACAAAGGAGGAGGAGGAGGAGGAGGAGGAGGAGGAGGAGGAGGAGGAGGAGGAGAAGAAGGAGAAGAAGAAGAAGAAGAAGAAGAAGAAGAAGAAGAAGAAGAAGAAGAAGAAGAAGAAGGTAGGCTGAGTAAGCCATGTGGAGCAAGCCAGTAAGCAGCATCCCACCCACTCGTTGGCCTCTGCCTCAGCTCCTGTCTCCAGGATCCTGCCCTGTGTGAATTTCTGTTCTGACTTCCTTCAGTGATGAACAGCAATGCTGAAGTGTAAGCTAAATAAACCCTTTCCTCCCCAACTTGCCTTTGGTCACAGTGTTTCACCACAGCAATAGAAACCCTAACTATGGCAGAGATTTTATCTATTTACAGTTTTTGAAAAAAAGAATTTGAGGGCTGGAGAGATGGCTCAGAGGTTAAGAGCACCGACTGCTCTTCCAGAGGTCCTGAGTTCAATTCCCAGCAACCACATGGTGGCTCACAACTATCTGTAATGAGATCTGGTGCCCTCTTCTGTGTACATAATGAATAAATAAAATCTTTTAAAAAAGAAAGAAAGAAAGAAAGAGTTTGAAAGTGTCTTTATTCTGACATCTTAAAATAAAAATTTTAGAAAGGATTATTTTTATGTGTATGTGCGTGTGTTTTGTGTATGAGTGTATGCCACATATGTGCAGTTGCCTGTAGAGGCCAGAAGAGGGTGTTGGACCCCCTGGAGTTGGGAGTTGTAGTTACAGGCCATTGAGAGTCTCCTGACATGGATACTGGAAATTGAACTCAGATACTATGGAAGAACAGGATGTGTTCTTAACTTTAGGTAGATTTTTCTGTCCCACCAGCCAGCTCCCAAATAATCGAACAGAGACTTCTTACTAATTACAAAAGCCCAACCTATAGCTTAGGCTTGTTTCTAACTAGCTCTTATAACTTAAATTAACCCATATTTTTGTTAATCTACATTCTACTACATGGCTTTTACCTCTATCCCATTTTGTGTGTCTGACTTGTTCCATGTTTGTCTGGCTTCTCTGCCCTTCTTCTTCCTAACATTCTCTCTACCTTGAAAATCCTATTGGCTGTTTAGCTTTTTATTAAACCCATCACAGTGAGACAACTTCACACAGTGTAAAGGAATATCCCACAACTTAACCATGGAATCACCTCTCCAATCTGATGATGATGATGATGATGATGATGATGATGAAATTATCCATAGATTTCTCTCTCAGTTTCACTCTTTTTCCTTTCTTTTCTCTTGGATCTTAAGTTCTAGAGATCAAATCATTTCTTCTACTCTTCACTGTTCATGAAAGGCAGTTCTCCAGTTCCTGAGAGGCTGTGCTCGCTCACACTGGTTAAACGTGGTGGTATAGAACGGTAAGAAAAAAATCCCCCAAAGCTGGAGTGATGACCCCGAGTTTAAGGCACTGGCTGCTCGTCCAGAGGACCCAGGGTCAGTTGTCAACACCAGTGACAGCTCACAGACATCTTGTAACTCCTGTCCTAGGGAATCGAACACTCTCTTCCAGTCTCAGCTGGTACTAGGAATGCATGTGGTGCACAGACATACACGCAGGCAAAACATCCGCACACATAAAAATTTAATTAAAAATTCCTGGCTGGGTGGTGGTGGCGCACGTCTATAATCCCAGCAATCAGAAGGCAGAGGCAGGCGGATCTCTGTAAGTTCGAGGCCAGCCTGGGCTACAGAGTGAGTTCCAGGAAAGGCACAAAGCTACACAGGGAAACCCTGTCTCGAAAAACAAAAAACAAACAAACAAACAAAAAATTTCCTAAACAAAACCGTGATAGCCTTCCTGAACAAAACTGCCTAGCAAAGTAGCAAGCAAATAAACAAGCAATTAGAGAAATAAACACTTTGGAAAGAGAGTGGTCTCAGTGGTACTTATCTGTAGTCCCAGCCACAGTGGGCTCACTGGTACATATCCATAGTCCCAGCCAAGATGGGCTCAGTGGTATGTTTCTTTGGAGGCTGGGGCAGGGAAATTGAGTTTAGGACTGGTCTGGGCAGCACAATAAGACCATTTCTGTGAAACAAAACAGTCAAATAACACCATGGAGGGAATGAACATGGTGTAATGAACGAAAATAAAAGTGGGAGAGGGGTATTTAGCTAGGAAGAGCAAGAAAGACCTCAGTAAAGAAACACCATTGACCCGTAGACTGAAAGGGACTGGCCCTTTGGATATGGGGAAGTGTTTGGATCTGCTGCGGGAAGGCAGGGTGTAGGGGACAAAGAGGAACATGGCTCTGGAGAAGGCTGGAGGCAGCTGTGGGTCCTAGGCATATGGGGTCTTCTAAGCCAGCTAAGGGCTGGAGACACCACTGGTGATGTTTGTTGGGGGGGGGGTTGGGGGCAGGGCTAAGCAGAAGTGATGTCATTTCTGTGTTTCTATTTTAAAGCATTGTGGTACATGCTGCATCTAAAACACTGGAGATGGAAGCTGGAACCGAAGTGAGGGACACTGGGGCTCGTGCAGTGGATCAGGTGGCAGTGCTGTGGTGTCTTTGATGGTGAAGAAGCAGGCTAGTGGACCGTCAAGGTTTCCCTCAAGGTGAACTGGTCAGGGTTTGATGCCTGTGAGGAATGGAGTCTCAGTTGCCCCCACTAACAGCTGAGAGGCTTGGTTTAAGAACCACACTCAGATATGATCACCTTGGGATAAATCCTTACACACCTGAGCAAAAGGAGCAGGAATTCTCTGAAGCTCTCAGAGCAGAAGTGGGAATTTTGGAAGGTGGTCTGCATTAGTTGCCCAGCACTGCTCTCAGGCCGTGGGAGGCGAAGGAGGACACAATGGCAACGGTAACAGTTCATGGTAAGAGGTGACCTTCCTTGGGCCCTTATTATAAGCCAGGAACAAGGCTCCCTCGGAGAGGTTGAATATTTTGTCTTAAATGGCCGATAGTAAGAGACAAGGCTAGAATCAATTCTAGGCAGCCTGGGTCACCTCCACTGTGTGTCACACATCTATCTAATTAGCTACAAGTGTAGGCTAATGAGCCTGCCCAGAAATTGTCACTGAGCATCCTTTCTGGATGCAGAGTTCAAGTTCAATTAGTATTTGACAATCTCTCTCTCTCCCTCCCTCCCTCCCTCCCCCTCCCTCCACCTCCTCCCAGCCCCACTCTCCAGGATCTTGCCATGTAGATATGGCTGGCCTGGTTCTCATTATGTACCCTGGCTGGTCTTGAAGGAAAGGTAATCTTCCTGCCTCAGCCTCTAGAGTGCTGGGATTGCAGGCAAAGACTACTATTCCTGGCTAGGATGTTAGAACCCAGACTGAAAACAGACACTGCCATCAATGTCGAGAGTAATAAAAGCCGGATGAAACACAGAAGGAACTTCCACGGCCAGCCTAAAAATGAGGGACCCGGTCAAAGGCCAGAGAGTGCCAAGGATCTTCCTGAGGTAGGCCGGCTACTTACCTCATCATGGGTGACTTTAGTTCAGGCACTCCTCCTGCCTATGAGGAGGATGAGTCAGCTTCTAAGCTGGCCTGCTGCGAGCTAATAATTAACTGTCCCTATTCTTACCTCACCTGGGACTCAACTACCTCCCATCTCAGACCAGGGACAGTCTGGGGCACCCCCAGCCTTGGAGATGGCAAGGCTGTACGTTCTTGAGCACAGGGGACACTCTCATCTCTGGTTGGTCTTTCCCCATTAACTTACACCTCTTATCTTTTCCCGTCTAGTGTCTGCTTGCAGTGAGCCGCCTTCTGCCCAGTGCGCATGTGCTGTGTGCGGGCGCCCTGTCCCTGGGCTGACCCCTCAGAGCGTCTCATCTGTCTCCCTGTGGTCCTCATCATGCCTGACCCTGTCCAAGCTCTCTTTGATCTGTCCCTTGCTCCCCTCTGCCTTCACCTAGAATTCTTTTTCCTTTTCAGGCTGTGTCCCAAGCCCATTCCAGGAATTCTCCTGACTCCAGGAGATAGTGTTTCTTAGAGTCAGACCCCTTTGTCCCTCTACAAGGACAGGAAGGCGAGAAGTGGAAGTGACCACTTGTGTCGTTAGAGGATGGGCCTTGAGCACACGAGAGGGTCTCCTGTGCTCTCCATCAAAAGAAACAGTGAGTTTTGGTGGAGAAGCAGGAAGTGAAAGGCTGTTGGCAGCTGGACCTCATCTCTGCGAGCATTTAGGAATGAGGCACCTACTGAGTGCAACACGTATGTGGGGTGGAGCTAGGATATAAAACTGCATATCTGTGTTAATAACCGATCAGGGCCTCCTGAGCCTGGGACCCTGGGAAGTGAGGGCACAGGAGAAAGAACTTGGTCTTGAAACGCCAGGGGCTGCCTGTACCAGATGTGAGCATAACGCCTAAAGCCTGTGAAGGCGATGGAGCCAGAGGCCTGGTTCTGTAGGACAAATGACTACTTTCCCTGGGTCCAAGCTGGCCTCACACTCTCCTTGGTGTCTCTTCAGGCTGGAGTGTCCCTAAATGCCAGCGCTGGGCTATCTCTGGGCATGCTGCCACCTACAGCAAATAGAAAAGTGGAGTGTGTCCTTACTGTGGCCATCTGTGTTTGCTGAGACCTGTGGGGTGGTGGCAGGGAGGAGCAGAAACCTGCTGGCGGGAGGGAATCGTCTGGGTGGCCTGGAAAGACCCTTTTCTGGATGTTACATGGCTGCAGCCTTAAACCACCCAGTTTTAATTTTTTTTTTCTTGGCGGAGCTGAGGATCGAACCCAGGAGGAAGGACCTAAGATTGAAAAGCAAAACCAAAAACTGCCCAGGTGCCACCTGTTTGTAACTTGCAGGAGGCCAGGGTGTCTGGAGAACAGGAATGATGAGGCGCATACTCGGGGAAAGACCTGCAGTTTGGCTCTGTGTGAGCTGGAGGGCATAGGAAGGGTTTGAGTGAAGGAAAATATGGTCTGAGTTTATGTTTAAAAAACAACAAAAAGGGGTTGGGGATTTAGCTCAGTGGTAGAGCGCTTGCCTAGCAAGCACAAGACCCTGGGTTCGATCCTCAGCTCCAAGAGAGAGAGAGAGAGAGAGAGAGAGAGAGAGAGAGAGAGAGAAGCGTTAAAAAAAATTACTGTTTCCACCACCAATAAATCAATAAATGGGAGGAAGCAAGGGAAAAAGGAAGGAAGGGAAGAAGGAAAGAAGAAAAGAATAAAAGAGAGGAAAGACGGACAGATCTCGGTCTCCACATTGCTAGAGGATGCACTGAGGGGATACAGGTGGAACAGGCTCTCACGTTAGCACACAGGAGGGTTGTGGGAAGGGATCAGACTCTGGATATAGCTTGAAGATAGAGCGGAGAGGCTTTTCTGGCCGTTGGTAAATGACTCATGAGAGATGAATAGCACCAAGAGTCTGAACAGCCGGTCATGGAGTTGTCGTTCACTGAGAAGGCAAAGACTGTAATGTCACCTCCTTCGCCTGGCCTGTGGTGTCCCCTTTGACTCTAGAATGGAGAGAAGACCACACTTGGCACCTGTCATTAGGCCTTTCACACACTCAAGAGGCACTATAGATATCATGGGAAAAGTTTTTTTTTTAAAAAAAGATGAAATAGGAAAGCATGAGGTGCCTGGCCAGATCTCGGGCCTCTCAGGTGGACCCTGCAGTTTGAGACCCTGGGCTGAGAAATCCTGGAATCAGCATGGGCCTCTGAGAGCACTCGGGATGCAGTAGGTCCCTTCCTGCTGTTTGCTTTCTCTAGCTTCCTGTAAAGAGCCATGAAACAGCAGCTAGAGAGATGGCTCCGCAGTTTAGAGCACTGGCTGCTCTTTCAGAGGACCTGGGTTCAATTCCCAGCACCCATATGGTGACTCACAGCCCCTTATAACTGTAGTCCCATGAGATCTAGTGCCCTCTTCTGTACATACAGACAAAATATCCCTATACATAAAAATCCACACACACAAAATCCATCTTAAAAGCTGTGAAACACTTCTGCGTGCAGCAGCGTGCTATTGAGCTGATGTGAAGATGAGAAGCGTCTGCTCTGCCTTTCTGAGCACACTCTAAGGACAGCGGCTACTCGAATGTTATTCTGGGGGTGTCCCTTAGCCAGCTTCATGTTTACCACAGTGGTAGTCACTTGAAATCTCTGCTCGAGGATTTACTTGACCAATGGTTAAGTTCCCCTGGTTACCTTTTGAAGTCAAGGGGCTCTTACCTATTTATTAAATATTTACCATAAGATGGGCTTTATGGTACACATCTGTAATTCCAGAACAAGAGAGTGAAGATAGGGGCATTGGTGTGAATTTCAGCTCATCCTGGGCTCCACCTTGAGTTCAAGGCCAGACTGAGAGATGGAAGGAAACTGTCTCTTTCACACATAAAATCTACTAACATTCTTGTTACTGTTACTTCAACAGCAGCAGCAGAGAAGATGCTATAAATTGAACATTAGAAGCAAACTCACAGAGATCTGTCTGCCTCTGCTTCCCAAGTGCTGGGATTAAAAGAATGCACCACTGTGCCTGGCTGTTTTTAAAACCACAGCTTAATGTTAATGGAAAGAGGAAAAGTAAAAATAAATGAGTGAATGAAATGTAAACCATAAAAGTCTTTACAATCCATGACAGTCAGTGTCAGCATATAGGACATCATGGATGAACATGGATGTCACCAAAGTGTAGTCCCGATGATGTTAGCACCTCCACAAAGACTGTTCCAAGCACCTGCCATAGGGAGTGGGAAGGCTGTCTCCTGCTTTAGTCCACTGACTTCTGAGCAGGCACTTGTGTGGCACCAATTAGTGCTGGGTGTGGTGGTGCACACCTTTAATCCCAGCACTCAGGAGGCAGAGGTAGGCAGGAGTTTGAGGCTGGCCTGGGCTACAGAGTGAGTTCCAGGAAAGGCTACAAAGCTATACAAAGAAACACTGTCTCAAAAACAAAACAAAACAAAACAAAATTACATATGGGATATGATTATTTGGCAAACATCTACTAAGAGTACATCCTAATCTGCTGATGCAGAAGCCAATGAAATTTACTCATATTTTAGCTTAGTCAAGAGTTATTGTAGAATGTTATTTTAAGGTGTGTTACACTTGTTTATGCTCTGGAACATTTGTTAATGATGCAAAGATGTGTGCATTCTTTTGTCACATTTGTTTAACTCTGTGAAGATGTGTTACTTTGCCTGTCTAAAACACCTGATGGTCTAACAAAGAGCTGAACGGTCAATAGAGAGGCAGGAGAAAGGACAGGCGGGGCTGGCAGGCAGAGAGAGTAAATAGAAGGAAAACTCTGGGAGAAAAAGAAGTAGCCAGAATGAGGAGAGGAGGATGCTAGGGGCCAGCCACTCAGCTGCACAGCCAGACACGCAGTGAGAATGAAAGCAAGGTCACAGAAATGGAGAAAGGTCAAAGCCAGAGGCAAAGGGTAGACAGGGACAATTAAGTTAAAGAAAGCTGGCTAGAGGTAAGCCAAGGCAAGGCCGGGCATTTATAAATAAGAATAAGCCTCTGTGTGTGATTTATGTGGGAACTAGGCGGCAGCCCCCCAAAAGAGAAAAACAATCCAACAACACAGGGTCTCATAAAGCTCAGGCTGACATCGAACCTTCTGTGGAGCTGAAGATGGCTTTGAAGTTCTCCCTCTCTACTTCCACTCCCCAAATGCTGGGATTATGGGATGTGCAGACATGCCCAGCTGACTTGTCTCATGCTCTATTTTTTAAAAAAATTATGTATGTGTGTGGATAGTGGGGCAAAGGGATATGTATGAGTGCAGGCACCTACTGAGACAAGATGTCAGATTCCCTAGAGGTGGAGTTGCTGGCGACCGTAAGCCTATTTAGAGTTGAACTGTGTCCTCTTAAAAATACAGTCTGTGCTCTTAATCACTGGGCTGTCTTGACAGCCACATTTCTCATGCTTTAAATAAGCACAGACCCCTCTAAACCACCAAAAACCCGAGCAGGTTCCCAAGTAGGAGGGACAATGGCAAGGGTGTGGTGTTGAGCTCCAGGGCATAGTACACAGACTGGCTAGAAGCAGGTTTGTTTTTTTCTTTCAATGTTGAAGGTCTTTACATACACCAGGCAAGCATTATGTTACCAGGCTCCACCCAACATCTTTGTTTTGAGAGAAGATCTTGCTGTATTACAGGCCTCAAACTCATGGGCCTAAATGATTTAAGACAGAACATTTCAAAGTATGTTAATAACACACACACACACACACACACACACACACACACACACACACACACACTCTGACATGTACTGTTCCTTGAGAAAAATGTATTTTCAAACTGAAAATTAGCTTGGTGGTGAATACCTTGTACTCCCAGCACTTGGGAGGTTGAGGCAGGAGAATTGCTAATATCAGGCTAGCCTAGCTACATAGTAAATTCCAGCCAAAACTATTTATATATAAAAAGATTCTCAAAAAAAGAAAAGGGGCTAGGGGGCCGATTGAGCAACCAAGAGCACTTGCTGCTTTTGCAGAGGGTCCGGCTTTGCTTCCCAGCACCCACAAGGCTCGAAACCAACTATAGCTCCAGTTCAGGATCTACAAGCCTCTGCTGGCACTGGGGCCACCAGGTACACTTGTAGTGTGTAGTGTAATCAGGCATCCACACATACACATACAAGAAAATAAAACTTTTAGGGAAAAGAAAAAGAAAAGAGGGCTGGGGTGTAGACTGGTGGGTACCATGCTTGGTCGTGCAAAGACCTGAGTTCAATCCTCAGCCTGGATGTGATGCCACATGCCTATGATTCCCTTGGAGCATAGAGGCAGGAGGATCAGAATTTTAAGGTCATTCTCAGCTACATAGTGTATTTGAGGTCTGCCTAAGCTACATAACACTCCATTGAAAGAAAGTAAGAAAAGGAGGGAGGAGGGATGGAGGGACGGAGGGAGGGAGGTTAGGGTAGATTGCTTGAGAAGTTTAACTGACCTGAGGTGATAAAAATGAAATATGTAAGATCTAGAGCTGGGGCTCTCCAGGTCTCTGTAATGTTCAGCAGACCTCTGAGCTTCTGGGGGCCAAATGGTCTCTATAGTTTTGGACCTGGGTCTTGTTTCTTGATCTTCATTCTTCTAGTATAACCTTTGTGACTTCCAGGCTCCATTAGCTAAACTATGAACAAGCTTGTTCTTTGGTAAGAACGGGTCTCCTTCTTCCAGTGCCCAGCCCTATCACAGACTTTGTTTTCGAACTGGATAAATGTCTATTGGACGGGATGGAATTGGTGTAAGAATTCAAAGAGCTTGCTGAGTTACTGAGCCATACTACCTCCTGGAGTGCCTCAGACCAGACCACCAGGTTGGGCCTGCATCCCGCCTTGTCCTTCATCACTGCAGGTGCCAATCTGGTCTGGCTGCCCTCCCCAAGGGATGCTCTGGCTTGTTTGACAAGCGTGCAGCGGGGCCTTGCTTGAAGGCCACAGACCCACCCACGAAGCACATGCAGGTTGCCCTGAAACAGCATTTTCCCAAGGTTTGGCTGTACTAAATGTTCCTCCCCCAGACCCTGCAAACCTTGGACTAGAAACTGAAGTCAAGGGAGGGGGTGAGGAAGGGCAGAGGGGGAGGAAAAGCAACAGTAGGCAGAGCAAGGTCACCCATCTGCTGCCGCTTTCCACACCCTCTTATCTGTGACGCCACCAGCCCCCAAGGTCCTCTCTTTTCTTTAAAACACTTGAATCACTGAAAGTGATAAAAAAGTAACTCAGTTCTGGCCTTCTGTCTCAGACATAACAGAGCTTGCCTTGATATTGAGACTATCCTGATGGTGTGAGCTTGTTCCTGTGGCCCCAGAGTATGGCAGGAGTTCTCTTGCTGGCAGAGAGGTCACTGGAACAAACTGCCACCAAGGCTATCACCCATGCAGGCAACTAGCTATGCTTACCTGCCAGAGCCTGTTCCTGGACAGGTGGGCAGTAGACTGGCCAATGACTATTCTTTGACAGGACCATGATAGTATCTTGTCATTCCATGCCTCTGCAGGGGACGGGATGAGCTGGTCAGGAATCGCCAGATGGCTACAGAGGCTATACCACCTCAGCGGCACACCTCTGTGTCACCATATGTCCCATGAAAAGATAGTGGGAAATGGAAGGCAGTCCTGCCTTGATGGAGGTGCCAGTTGGGTGCACAGGGGAGGGTGTGGTACTGCTGGATCAAGCAGAATCCCATCCCCTGCAAACCAGGGCCTCAAATGTAGTGTCAGTGAAGTAGGAATTTAAACCAGTGTCAAGTTCTGAAGGGAATGGGGTGCTGGGTTGGGATCCAGCACTGGCTTGACATATAGCTGGTGCTCTAATTATGTTTGCCAATCATTCCCCAAACAAACCCACTATATAAATATTCATGCAACCACTAAAGCCACAGCCAGGAAATGAAAGCAAAACAAAACAAAACAAAAAAACCCAGGGCAAGGTCGACCTGTAAATTCTTTCAAGGTGTTTTAGAAAGAAGTCCAATTGATGCTGATATGTATGTTCTGTTTTCTGTCTATTGTGGAAATCGTTTCAAACCAGTACCTTTACATGTGCCTCATTCTTTCAAAACTGATGATATGAAGGGATTGCTGGTGCACATGTGTAATCACAGCACTGAGGAGGTGGAGGCAGGAGGATCACAGAAAAGGAGGGCATGCTAGAGAGACAGACGAGCAGCAGCGGCAAGCACTGGCTGCTCTTTCAGAAGATCTGTGTTTGAATCCCAGGGTACATAGTGAGTTTGAGGTCAGCCAGGGATCTATGACCCTGTCTCAGTCAATCATCAGTCAATCAATCCATCGATTGATCAATTGATCAATCAAACAAACAAGATTATATGAGTGTCTATCATATGGGCCTGTACAACTGACATGTGCATAACCTTTTGCTACATTAATGTGATGTCCATGAACATCCTGTATGCACTTCTTAGGGCACACATGTCATTTATCTGAAGCAGACTGCCCAACACTTTGGGCAACTATGTGGGCAATAAAACAAGGGGCACAGTTAAAGTCAGTGGCTAATTTTGTCTCTCATAAAGTCTCATATACGCGAATATCTGTCACATACAGACCAATGCCAGATATCATTTCAAGCACTCAGAGGTTTATCACTGACCAAGGCCACTTAAGATGATTACTTTTCAACAAACCCCAGGGGAAGGTAGGTAACGAACACAGGAAAGAAGGAAAGTCCTAGCATGCTGGAGAGAACACTACAGAAAACAGAGGGATAGAGCAGGACCTGGGGCTCTGGAATCCATGGTGGAGGACAAACTTGAAGCTAAGTTACCTGATTCCACCCCGAGGTGGCTAATGATAGACTGGTTGGCTAAAGCTGTGACTTCTAAACTCTCTCTGTCTCACTAGGTCTGCAGCCCCTCACTCTCTCTGCTGTCTTCCTTTGAAAACACGCCATTGTGCTAGCAGTCTACTTCCCATGTGTCAGCCACAGAGTGGGGTGAGGCAGAGGCTATTTGTGCAGATGGTGATGTCATACAGCTGTCCCATATTGAATTTACAGTTGTCAGAGGCCCCCAGGGTGGCTGGGTTGCTCTCTTTTATTTTTCGGGAATAGCCACTAAGGCAAGTTATCCTTATTTGGTTTTGCTTAAGCTTTTAGTTTCTCCCTTAATGTGAGACATTTGTGAATCTTTCCCCCCTAAGAGTTCCTTTTGTACATTTTATTTCATATTTCTACTTTGTGGAGATGCTAGGTCTTGATTCTGGGTAAGCAGCATTATTGGATCTCTCATATTATATGTATGTATATACATGAATATATCCAGCCAAACTAGGAAGTCCAACCTTTTTCTTGGGACAATGGAGAGCCACAAGGGAGTAGTGAGATAAGATTTACCTTATAGAAACAAGTGAAGATTCATTAGAGAGATGTAGGATAGCCCATGGGGGGTGGGGGTGGTTGTTCAATGGACTGGGGAGAGGAGACGGCAGCATCAAGAAGGGAGGTGGGAGAGTCCTCAAGGGTGACTGGGTTGAGGCCCTTTTTCAAAGTGAGGACAATGGGGAAGAAGCACTTTAGGATGAGGTTGATGACCTCTTTGAGTGTGATGGTGATCAAGGTGCTGAGATCCAAATGGTGATGTCTCATGGGGCTGAGAGATGGATCTAGCCTATAGATCTAAAAGTGGGATCTAGGAAGATCGCTTGCATAAAAGAAGGTTTCAAGAGCAACACTGCCCCGTGGAGTAGGATTCTGAAGTCTCTGTGAGGTGTGGCAGGCAGAACTGGGATAGAGAGCAGAGGATGTAGAGATATGGTTTCCAGGGTAACAACAACAGAACTCTTCCACTGGGCTGTTGCAATCCAGTCCAGGCACTGGCAGCAACCTGCATTGTGTGGGCAAGGCCTACTAAGTGGTCAGGGTGGTCTTCTCTCTTGAGGAGCTCAGAATCACACAGTGAATTTCAGAGCAAAATGACCACTGACTGGACTGCATGCTGATGGGGAGTACATACAGAAAAAAAAAATCAGCAGGAAGTAGGAAGAAGAAAAGAAGGAGATGTGCCAGTGTGCATTATAATCAACTCACCAACCAACCCACCAACCAAGTCCTTTCAAAATAACAAAGACAACAAAATGGTGATTTATGTCAGAATAGGTAAGAGAGGGGTAATTCCTCAGGTCCTTAGAAATGGAGAATGGGTACAGCAAGAAATCAGTTTACAGCCCAGTGAAGACGGCTCATATATCTACCACCATCTCTGGCCCATGCTGATCCAGCCACACACTCTTCCTGGACATCCCTCCTGACCCTCCTGCCTTAAGGCCTTTGCCATTGCTGATTTGGGGGGGCTACATGTTATTCTCAGAGCTTTTCCCATGCCTTTTTGGATTTCTGTTCAAATACCAACTCTTTCATTGGAAGCTCTGACTCCCTCCCTCAACACAGCAACTCCATTTAGTAGCCATGTCCCCATTCTCTGCACTTCTCATCACCGTCCATGTTATGACACTTATGTGACTGCTGCCTGTCTCCCCTAACGAAAGGGCTTTATCTGCTTTGCTCACTGCTGCTGCTAGTCTGTAGCTTTGTCTGACAAAAGCCTATGGATACTAGCTAAGTGAGTGAAGTGTTAACAAACTCATGGCCCAGGTTGAGAACCACAGAAGAGGAGGCTGCACTTTGTGTGGGTTGTCCAAGTATGGAAATTCTAGGTTTGAGACAGAAATTTGAACCAATATTATTATGGGCTGGATTTTAATTGTTCCCAAAGGCCTTGTGTCAAAGCTTGGTCACCAACCCATGGTGCTATTGAAAGGTGATGGAGTCTTTAGAAGGGGGCACCTACTGGAAAGAAGGTAGGTCACTGGGCATCATGACCTGGGAGGAAATATTGGGATTCTAGTCCCTTCTTGTCTTTCCTTACTTCTTTGCCAGCAGAAGATGGCTTTGCTCTAGCACACTCTCACCTCATGATGTTTACCCTACAGATCTCAAAGCAACAGAGCCATGTGATCTCAGACTAAAACCTATGAAACTATGAACCAAAATAATCCTCTCCTCCTTTGAATTTCATTGCATCAGGTATTTTTGTCTTAGTGATAGAAAGCTGGCTAAAGATGGTGGCAGCTCTGCTACCCTAGAGAGACAAAATGAAAATGTAACTAGATGGTTCTCTCCCTCCTGCCAGTTCCCAAATAACCATACAGAGGCTTATATTAATTATAAATGCTTGGCCGGTAGCTCAGGCTTATTACTAATTAGCTCTTACCATAATTCTTATCTATGTTTAGCCACGTGGCTTTGTACCTTTTCTCAGTACAGCATTCTCATCTTGTTTCCTCTGTGTCTCTCTGCCTTTCCTCTTCCGGGAATTCTTAGTTGGCCACCCTGTCTATTGTTCCTGCCTGGCAACTGGCCAATCAGCATTTTATTGAATCAATTGGCAAGATCTCTCTTTTTTTTT